>NC_045801.1:45228784-45363067 GCF_009873245.2 Balaenoptera musculus | reverse complement strand
GGTGGGGGAATCTTGGCCTACATGATTTGCTCTCAGAACCTTATCACTCCTTACAGGGACCTCAGATGTGGTGGCCTGTCACTGTTTAGAAATATGTCATTTCACACGAGAAAACTGTGGCCCTGAGGACATTAGTGAAAAAGAGGTCATGAACTCCTAATTAAAAACAAAATTCCCACCAGGTGCATTCAGAGTCAGATTTACTATGAACCAAATGAAGCTTAATTTTCAGGCCCCTCACACAGAACGCTTCTAAGTCTGAGGGACAAGCTCCAAGATGGAATCTTTTCTTTAGTGTGACACGAAAATTGTATAAACTTCAGACACCACAAAATAGGGCTCTACCTCTGGGCATATGCATGAAGGAAAATGTGGGATATTCTGCAAAGAGAATTTTGAGGATGTCTAGTGGCCTCGGTTCTGGGCTGTGTTTGGCACTAACTTGCCAGGTCTCCTTTCAGAATCATCTAAACTTGCTGAGCTTCAGTTTGTTTATCTGTGAAATGATACTGGTAATTAAGTTAGCCCATCTTCCTATCTGAGTTATGTAATAATTACCTGAGATAGCATTTGAATATTCAAAAATCAAAGACTTCAAAAATAATTAGTAATTAACTGAAAAATGTAAAAATTAAAAGTGTTTGGAATTGGCCTTGTTAAACACGAGGCCACCGTTAATCTTCCCAATGTTCAACAATATCAATAGTAAAAATCTCTAAGAATTCTCCCTAACTCAACTCTGTTCCTCCTACAGAAGAAGCAACACAACCCTGCCTGAATCAGAAGTGTTCTTTAATCCTAGATTGCAGTGGATTGACCTTTTCTGACTATTCTGGAGTCTCCATGCTTGTTGAGGTATTTGCACAACTTGTGTTTGGACTGATTCTTTCCCTTCCCTTTAGTAACAGGGTTTCACCAGCCTCTCTCTCAGCTCTGGGGTTTTGATCCTGCTTGTTTCAATACTCATCTCACCCATTCTCCCCAAAGGACATAGACTTTATTTCTCCCACTACTGTAGATTTCTTTTCAGGAGATGCCGTGAAGTTTCTAGCTGTGTGTGAATCTGGAGGGGGCGGGAGGAGTAGAGGTGGATATTCACGTGGGGTGTTAGAACAGAACATAGACTTGAGATGTAATTGGTATAGCAGATGCTGGGCAGTCAAATCCTAGGCTTCTAGAAAGAAGGAGAAAAGTCCCCTCCATGAGCAAGTGGCCTGATGATGGCAGGATGTTGTCTCTCACATCGTGGATGGGTACAGTCTGACCTGAAACCATTCCTGGTCTCTGAAATAATACCCAGTGCAGGGGTTTTTCTCCATTCTCTCAGACAATGGTGTCCTCTACCCCATGATCTCCATGGGGTCTCCATGATCCTGATTGCAATAAATAAAAGTTTTATTTCTTTAAAACTGAAGCCTCCATTTAGTTAGATGGAACACCTAATTTTGCCAATTCAAGGAAAACTCAGACACTTCTGGAATTGTTTCCTCCTTTTTTTTTGAGTAAATACTAAGTCAACAAGGAACGTACTCCCTTTCTTATTTCCATTTATTCTCTCCTCAATACCTTAAATATGAAAGAGGATCTTGAGGATCAAGCAGTGTCTATTTCTCAGCTGTCCTCAGTCCTCCATTAGCTTCTGCTGTGTGGAACTTGGTTCACCTCGCCTTTGGCTGTTTGCTCCCCAGCGGTTCTCTTACCCTGGCTTCATACAGTCTCATGCTGTGTGAGGCTTTGTATTCAGCCAAAAACTTAATCATAACCTATGGCAATTTCTGGAGCTCTTTCCCTGCATATGTCCCTTCTTTCCATTACTCTCTCCCATAAATTTCACCCACTCAATCCTTCCTGAATGCCAGTTCTGTCTTCTTGCTCAGTGAAGTGGCTGCATTTTGCTTGGGTCCCCCCTCATCATGTCGTGGTCCACAAACTGCTTTGCAGCAGAAAGCTGAGATGATCTGAGGCTCACCTCATTTGTTTTCTTTCTTTCAGAGAACTCAGTCCTTTGCTGCCTGTTCCCATTGCCGGAAAACAATTTATATATTTTCTCCATTTGTCTACTTATTTACGGACGATAGGATAGTCTTTATATTAATTACTCTTCATGGCCAGAAGTCAAAATTGGACATTGACTTTTAAAGAGTTAAAACCAGTAGTCTTTAGAAGGTCTCACATTGTAGATTATGATCGCTTTCCCATGGTGTTGCATAACTGTTTCTATTCATTCATATTTTAAATTTGAAATGTCCAACCTTTCAAACTCAAGATAGTACAAAGGTCAGCTTCAGTCTGGCTTTCCTGTAAAGATGGGGTGGGACTATGTGAAGAGAAGCAGCTTACTATGTGACAGAGTGTAGTCTCAGATCTATCACACCTGCTGGGAGGTGTTAGGAAAATTGTCTAACCTGTCTGGATCTCAGTTTATTCATTTTGTAAAAATGGGGGGGCGATTTTGTTTCAGATTTAGTAGATATTCAAAAAAGAAATAAATTATGCAAAAGAATTGAATTTTAAATATCCTAGGCCTTAAATCTAGTGGCTGTTTTTGGTAAATCACCCTTTTCCACGTGTAATATGCTTTTAATTTCTTGTTGCTCACCATAAAAACTTCACACAATTTGGCATAGGGTTCAACCTCAATACTTTTCTTGCATCTAAATCCTGACTGTAAACAGAGAGTCTCTCATCATTGGAGGGCTTCTTGTGTTCAGCACTTTTATTTACTGTGTTGCCAAGTTCTAGAAGAACACTGTTAAACCTATGTGTATAAGGATCACCTGGGGAGCTTATTTAAGATGCAGTCTTTTGATGGAGTGATCATTTTGAAATGTACAGAAATTTTGAAACATTATGTTATGTTAGCAGGAACTAACATAGTGTTGTTGGTCAATTATACTCCAAAAGCAAACAAACAAAGAAACTCATAGAAAAAGAGATCAGATTTGTGGTTACCAGAGGCAAGGGGTGAGGGGAGGGGGAACTGGATGAAGGCAGTTAAAAGGTACAAACTCCTGGTTATAAGATAAAAAGTACTAGGGATGTAGGTACAGCATGATAAATAGAATGAGCACTTCTGTATGTTATATATGAAAGTTGTTGAGAGAGTAAATCCTGAGAGTTCTCATCAGAGGAAAAATATCTTTTTTCTATTTCTTTAATTTTGTATCTATATTAGATGATGGATGTTCACCAAACTTACTGTGGTGATCATTTCATGATGTATGTATGTCAAATCCTTATTCTGTATACCTTAAACTTATACAGTGATGTATGTCAATTATAACTCAATAAAACTGGAAGGAAAAAAATGCAGTTTTCTGAGTCCTGGTTCTGGCCCAGGAATAATCATTTTGAACAATGTAGTTTGTCCAAGGATTATGTTTTGAGCAACACTAGACTAGGATTGTCCTTTTACTGGGAAAAGTCAGTATGTATATTTTTTGTTTAATTGTATTTAAAATTTGTTTTGAATATACTCCATTATTTATTAGCTGTCCTCTCTAGATATTGCAAATCAGGACTTAGAGTTAGTAAAGAGGAGGAAATGGTTACTTATTGTCAGTGAGTTTAAGATCTAAGGTTGAAAATTCAGAGGAATTCAAATAATCTAGGTTTTGGGCATGCTGAGAAAGAAACTTTTAAGAATTCATCTTAATGGTTTTAAAATACTACACAACATAATGAAGGAATAAGTCAACTGATTCATTTTATTTTTAAATTGGCAGAAAATGACATTTGCCCTTCTGTATATACAAAACCAGCAGTTTTGTATCAATTTGCTATTTTTAGTTTCCTTATTACTATTTAGTTTATTTCATCATGGTTACAGTAAATTATGATGTATGTTATGACCATAGACTTTAAATATAGACAAATTCTAGGTCCAAATATTAGCTACATAACTAGTTCTAGGATCTGGGTTTAAGTATTTGTTTGCTTTTTTGTAAACTGGAAGTAGAAATATTTCAAGTTGTTGTGAAGCTTAGAAATGACATATTGTATATAAAGCACATAAAAAGGTTTCTAGAAGTTAGTAAGTATTCAATAATGCTAGCTTCTATTATTTGTTCTCATTTTGCAAAAGTCATTTGTTAAAATAATATCACTGCAACTAATACTATTTCTGAGTTCCTGCCACCCTGAAATAGGGTCCAGAGTAAAGAGCCACAGAGTCTCTTCAGCCATGCATGTCTTCCTGCTTCCCCAAAACACTCCCTGGATTATTTTCTTAGTCACTTTGGTATAAGGAAGAGTCTCCTAAGAGTTATAGGTTGAAGAAAATGGAGTGAGTTCTATTTATTCTTCTACTTAGGACACTTCTACTTATTGAAATAGAGAATATGTTTATCAGTATCAACAAACCACCCATAGCAATGTGTTTGTGCTTCACTGAGCTTAAGAAAAAGTAAAACACTGACAGATCACTTTGAATTGTCATTTTATCTTACAAAAACGGGAGCCATTTATTCAATGGCGAGTCTCAGGCCATGTATTATTTATTTGTTTATTTGCTTGTTTATTTATGCTCAGAGTGATGTCTCCTATTATTCCACAATTCTTCTACCATAGAGATAACTGCTTATTGCTGGAAGAATATAAGGGAAATTTTTGGGTGTATCATGCGTACTCTTAAAATGTTTTGTAAATGCAGCATTCTACATTTTATATGTATGACACTTTACTATTATGTAACCAAATCCATCCTACTGTTACTAAAACTTCTGGATTTACTGAGTTTTGTTGGCTGACTTTGGTCTGGGTGAATTTAAGATCAGGGCCTTCAGTAAGGTTGTTACTACTTGAGATTTTCTTGGACTTAAAGAAGGCAAGACCCTGCAGTATGCCAAGAAAATTAGTCAGGATCTCTCATCTTGGTGGACTCTAAAAATGGAAGTTGGGTAATCAAACTTGGCTTTGATTATAGTGAGGTTCTCAATTTACTGTCCATGGATGGGGTTTAGAGAATCCATGAATGTGTACAAATTGTTGTAAAATATTAAAGTAAGCAGTAGGTAAGCAGTTTCATCATATTCACAGATGGGTCCTTGACTTCCAATAAAAGATGGTTGAAAACAATTTTATATCATTCTTATAGGGAAGGAAAGGTGGTGTTTTTATTTTTATTAAATAAAATGGAAAATGTAAGCAGCAAAACTTAGTTACATAAAAGGAAAATGCCAGGACATGGAAGCAACCTAAATGTCCATTGACAGATGAATGGATAAAGAAGATGTGACACATATACACAATGGAATATTACTCAGCCATAAAAAGAAATGAAATTGAGTTATTTGTAGCGAGGTGGATGGACCTAGAGTCTGTCATACAAAGTGAAGTAAGTCAGAAATAGAAAAACAAATACTGTATGCTAACGCATATATAAAGAATCTAAAAAAAAAAAAAAATGGCACTGATGAACCTAGTGGCAGGGCAGGAATAAAGACATAGACATGGAGAATTGACTTGAGGACACAGAGGGGGAGGGGGAAGCTGGGGCAAAGTGAGAGTAGCATCGACATATATATACTACCAAATGTAAAACAGATAGCTAGTGGGAAGCAGCAGCATAGCACAAGGAGATCAGCTCGGTGCTTTGTGACCACCTAGAGGGGTGAGATAGAGAGGGTAGGAGGGACATGCAAGAGGGAGGGGATATGGGGATATATGTATACATATAGCTGATTCACTTTGTTATACAACAGAAACTAACACAGTATTGTGAAGCAATTATACTTCAATAAAGATCTATTTAAAAAAAAGGAAAGAAAGAAAGAAAGAAAGAAAAAAAGGTAAATGCCTTGCTGGCGTTCATCTTCCTTTGCTAAGACCGTCTCTTTTAGAAGTGGGTCAGAGTATGCCTGAATGTGTTACAATGCCACCCCCTGGTGGTGTGGTATCATAAACACTGGCTTTTTTTACTAGAAATTCTGCCTTCTGAAGCTCATCTTATTCCTTCCTGCCAGCTATCCTGAATTAATTGTGGGTGTACTATTTTAATTCTTCCAGGTTTACACGGACTGTAAGAACAAGAGTGTGGATGTATCATTAGTCCACTGCACAGGTAAGGGAGTATCCTTGGCTAACATTGGACATGATCCTTCTGCTGCTCCATGTAACCTTATATCACTTGTGTTTTCTTATAGCTTCCTTGATAAAAGCAATGAAATACTGGGGAAACCTAGATTCAGAGAAACCAATTTTTTTTGAATCAGTGTCTGCTGCAATAAGTAACATCCACTTAAATAAGGTGAGTTGAGCAAGTTTGCATGCCAGAATTATAAGAAAATTGGAATGTAGAATACAAGGGCTTTGCATTTTTTTATATTAGCCTATTATCCCACTGACATCTAAAAACCTATTAAAATGTGCCCTCTCCTCAGAGTCCTCTGCTACAAGTAAAGGAATTTTTTCATTCCTTTTGTGGACAAGTTATGAATTGTTTAATAATTTGGATCTCCCAACAATATCACTGCTTAGAGGATTTGGTGATCACCTATTAAGTGCAAACTGCTTGCTTATAAAATAAATGCGTCTTCCAGGATCTACTATCCTGGGAATTGGAATCCACCTCTGTCAAATGCAAAAACTCTAAATATAGCCTTATAGCTTTTTGCTGCTCTCATACCCTTTACTCTAAGCTCATATTGCCACCTTTGGAAATACTATTTGCAGAGCCCAACACTCACATGGTGTGAAGAGTCAAAGTTACCTTCCAATACTGGGCTGTATGGTTAGTTTTAGAACTGTTCCTAGAACTTTGATTTCCCATAATTTTTCTTTGATTTTGAATTGTTTGGCCTTTCCTTATCCCTAGAACAGCATTTGTTATCTCTCTGAGTCATCCCTATTATGTGCAATTAGAACAGTATGTATTTACAAAATAATAATAATAACATTATTGTTATTATTATCATTTCTACTACTACTATTACTGCTGCTGCTGCTGCTGCTGCTACTGTTATATATCTAATATTCACTGTGTGCTCATTATGTTCCAGGAATGTGCTAAGAGCTTTACCTATGTTACTTCACTAAATTTGCCACAACCTCATGAAGTAGATACTATTATTGAACCTATTTTTAGAAATAGGGAAACTGAGGTCCAGGGAAGTTATACCATTTGTAAGTGGTAGAGCCAGTTTCAAAGTCAGCAGTCTGACCTAGAACCTGGAGCTTTAAACTTCTATACTCTGATGCCTCAGAGAATATCCATTTTCTTAGCTTGGCTGGACAGCTTGCTTCAGTTACTACTGTTCTTTGACTATGATATCAACTTAAGGGTTAAGTAAGTAGCAAGTGCTAATTTCTTCCCCTTCTATTTCAGAATTTGAGCAAACTCAGTGACCACAGTGAAATCTGAGACTCTTTTGCTGCAGTACAGCTCTTTTCTTTAGCAACTACCCCGAAGAGGCCATACTCAAGTATTTTCACAACATTTTTTGTTATGTAGATCCTACAAATGACCTCTACTAAAATAAGTGTGATGTGACTTAGTAACCACATAACCACTGCTCAAGGTTTGCCAACAATTTTATCTAATCTTTGTTAGTAAGCAAATTCACTTTGTAGGTTATTGTATAGTTATTTTATAAAAATCAGTATGCATTTAGTTTTAGTGTACTGAAAGGTAAACATGAATTTATTTCCTTTTTTCATACCAAAGTATTTTGTGTTAATTCAGTTTGTTGTAGTTCATTTGTAAAAGTGAGAAATACTTTGTCATATAAGAGATTTAGAACATTTGCAAGCCATTTGTAAAAATGCAGGATCATCTGTAACTAATACATAAAAACAACTTAGCAAGTGTGCCATTTTCCCTAACCAAAAAAGCCATTAAATATCAATAAGCTTAAATGTTACTTCATGCTATATGATTATGAAATTCACAGAAAGTAAGTCAAACAAAAACAAATGACAAACTAGAAACCGTTCTTCTCCATACCTTTCCATGCATGGATGTCTTCAGGAATGTTTTCAACATAAGTAGTATCCCAGTGAAACCATGTCCTTGACATTAGTCTGTTTTGCTGTGAATATTGGAAATACTTAGGATCTTCAGACCTTATAGCCCTAATTTCCACATTCCCACCCCATAAAAGTTTCCATTTTCAGCTTTAGTTTTTTGGAATCGGAGAATGTGGAAGTTGCACATTTTATGTTTTTTTTCACAAATACGATTTTTAGAAGAGAAAATATCACCAGTAGAATAGCTTTGTACTATTCCAATATAGGATTGACTATAGTAGTTTGGGACTTTCCTATTTCAGAGAGATAGTCAATATAATATAATACATTTATCTATCTATATCCGTATAGATAGGTAGATCTCCTTAGAATGTTTTTTTTTTTTTTCTTTTGTTAGAAGGGAGCTTAGGTAAGTGATTATCTTTAAACCCACTAAACCAACAGTGTATTGACAAATAAATACCACAGGCCAGGCTGACTTGTATAAGTTATTGTTTTCATGTTTCTACATATATTTTCAATCACATACAATTATATAGTTTCATATTTTTATCTAACAATTTGATTTACCTATGAAGAAATCTCACTTTCAAAGATAGATGTAGATGCACGTTTTAGTCTTAAGCCATTTTAACTGTTCTAGAAATTACCAGTTAACAAAAAGCCAAGTACTTTAAAGTGAGTTTGAGAAGTAGCTTGAAAACAAAATTAAAAGACTGGTAATTTAGGTGTTTTTGAGAACATCTGTAAGAGTAAATTCTAATATCTGCCGTGTGATGTAATGGTTCCTAGCAAATGTGTAGTAAACATTCACATGGACCTTATTTTTACCATTGAGTCCTAGGCAGACAATGTAATAAAATGAAAGGGGAATAATAAACATTTCAAATTCTTGTAACTTATTTAGCCATGTCAATTCTGATTGACATGAACTGCAAAGGGTAGTATTTTTCCCACAGGAAGCTTCAATCCTTTCATCACTAATTTGGATTGAAATGAGTGAAGCCAATTTTTCTTCCCATCAAATACTGTTCCAAGAAAATGTGGAAGTAATAATTAGAAGTAAAATTTCCTTAAAGAAAGGAATTTCACTCTCCTTTTCTGATTAAATTATTCCAATGGTGGATGGTGGCAACATTCACCATCTCTAATCCATTGGTCATTGGCACATAAACATGAGTCAAGGGAAGTTAAGAAAGAAATATATTTTGCTATGTGTAAATTGATGTATTTCTGTGCAAATTTAGTCTATTATTAAATGCATGCACTGTAAGCATTTTCTAATTTGTTAGAGATTATGGACTGTAGATGGCATTAAAATCATTACAGGTAATCAATGGATGGTTTCTTCTATTTTATTAACAAAGCTGACACATAGTTGTATGAGAAGATGTATTTGAATGCATTTCAGTGTTTATAGTAGACATCTAATGGATAAAACTTAAAAGCTAATAACTTTGGTGTCAAATGTTATTATATTCAAAGTAAAGGAAGACCAAAACATGTACCATAAATAACCCTTTGTTCTAAGACTTATCTTGCGTACTAAGGTCCCAGTGACTAGACCTGTAGGAACCCCTGGATTGAGTTTTGAGAGCTTAATAACTGACTATGAGTTTCAGACACACAAGATTCTAAAACATAAACGTTTATTTCAAAGCAGACATTAATAACAGAAGAACTATAATATGGTACTGATGCTAGACTGTTTCTAGTCATGATGAATTAGTTTTATGAGATTACCTTATTTTTGTATATGATAAATTACTTTCATATTACTTATTATGGTAAAATAAAATTGGGAAAAATTAAAACTGACCTATAAGACCAGTTAAGGACCTAATAGAGTGACATATATAAATTAACCATAAAGTGTGTAACCAGGAAAAAGACAGTTAACATTACATTTATGCAAATTAAATGCCCTTAAATTTTACCATTTGTCTTTCATTTTAAAGGTTATTTTCCCCTGATTATATGATTCAAGTGTTATAAAGTCTAACTTGAATTACTTTGCAGTAATTTATGTGACAGATCTTTATTGTATAAATATGTAATGTAATGAGGAAAGAAATCCCTCTTTTTTAATGGAAACATTAATGTGTTAATACCTTGTATGGATAATGTTTGACATTTAGTGGTTACCAAAATATATTAGTATGTTTTTGAACATACGTATGCCTAGAAATGCATGTTCTGCATTCTGTGGGATGATCGTCTAATTCAATGTAAAATATGCTTTTTGGCAGTGATTTTGTTGCCAGATTTTCAATAGGGAGTTAAGTGAGGCTTGTACAATCTTAAGATTTTTAGTTAAAAATCGTATCATCTAATATGTCACACATATTTTTATATTTTTCAATGCATTTAATTATCTTTTAAATAATCCTTTGCACTGACTCAGCATATAACAACTAATTTACGTGGAAATAAATTGAAATATGGTAACTATTATGTTTAAATGGATTTGTGTGCATTATTTCAAATTATTTACTCTCCTGTAAAGCAAATATTACATTTTCCTGTCTTAGACTGACCACAGTCTAATGTGTTGAAAATTCCTGGATTAAATATTCTTTGTAATTTGTTCTTACAAAATTTAAACCTAAAATTTTAAGGTATGGTATGCCAATTTATGGAAGGCTAATAAAATTACTTTTCGCTGCAACACTACATTTACACAATCCTTTTACACCAGGTTTAAATCCTTTGTGTTCTAATTTTAATTAATATATAATTTAATTTTTTAATTTGTTTGGGTTCTTCATTTATATACTGTTGTTTGTCTTTCCTGAGTTTCTAGGCTGAGTTCAATATTCTCCAGCATTTTAAGGGTTACTGCTCAAAGAACAAGAAGATAAGTCACTCTTCTATGTGTTGGAGGTATGGCAGTGAATAAAGCAGAAAAAACATCCCTTCCCTCATGGAACTTACATTCTAACAAGGGAAGACAAAATAAATGGGATAAACTTTAAATACCTTTATTATAAGTTAAATGATAATATGTGCTAAGAATAAGAATAAATTAAGGAAAGAAAATAGAAAGTATGGCAGAAATGTGGGTGCTGTGTCCTGAGATAGGGTGGCAGGAATGGTGATAACAGGAATGTCTTAGCAGACTACTATGATAAAATACCACAGACTGGTGAACTTAAACAATAGACATTTACTTCTCAAAGTTTGGTAAGTTGGGAAGTCAAAGATCAAGGTGGCAACTGATTCAATTTTCTGGTGAGAGCTTCTTTTCTGGCTTGTAGTTAGTAGCTAGTAGTAGACAGCTACTTTCTTGGTGTGTCCTTCACATGGTGGAAAGAGAGTGCTCTCTGGTCTCTTCTAAAGGATCCTATAAACCTATAAGCTTAGGACTTCACCCTTATGGCCTTATTTAACCTTCATTACTTCCCTATATGCTCAATCTCCACATACAGTCACATTGGGGGTTAGGGCTTCAATATATGAACTTTAGGGAGACACAAGTCCATAGCAGGGAGTTATAAATTTCTTATATATTAAAAAATTCCTTTTTTTATGTCTGAAAATTAGGCTTACTAGAATTTTATTTATATTTAATATAACGTGATGTTTTTGCATCAAAAACATGAGAAATAATTGTGAACTGTCTGGTTAAAGCATTTCAATGCTAGAAAGTGTAGGTTAGCATAGATATTACTAGCCATACCTGGCTACTGAGATGAGATTCTGGCCATGAAACATGTGAAGTGGTCAGAATGGGTTTGCAGTATACCGATGGTTGTTCAGAAGCTGAGATATTATATTCTGGTGATGGTTTCTAATGATTAGCCATCCTGTTTTGAAGATAGAATTGAATTAGTTAGCTTTCCCTTAACTATCATATTGTTAAAGAAAATAACAAGAGACATGCTTAATTCTACCAGTTGTCACAGAGACAGGTGCAGAACAGAGTCCTGATGCTAACTGCAGTGAGAGCTTTCCACCTTTTTGTTTGTTTCTTTGTGTTTTTTTTGTTTGTTTATTAAGAAGGAAAGAATACTAGGTTATTACAAATTAGCTAAGTGCTCTGAAATTATGGCTTTCAGAGTGCTCATTATGTAAAAATCCTCACTCATTTTCTATTGATCCAGCAACAGGAAAGTTATCTTGGTCAAACATATTTCTTTTCTGTCCTAAATAATAAAGACCAGTCTCTCTACTAAGTATAGAGAGCTTTTTAGTATTTTTTCCTATTTGGAGCCTCTTGTTTTTATGGCCACATTTAGAAATTGGCTAATGAATAAGTACAGTAAGAATTTATACTTAACAAGAACAATTGTTGCATTAAAAAAATAAAATGCTTCAATTAAAAAAAATAGAATTGTATCTTTACTTCCCTTGCTTTTAGAGCTGCCTTTTTTCCCTTCTTCGTTTTAAAGCAATTTCTGGCCTTGTGAAGGTAGAAAAGTAAAGAAAGACAGACTCTATTAGACTGTAATATGTTTTCCAAATCAACTTCCATATTTAACAGCCCTATTTCTACACTTCTTTACACCTTGATTTACATGCTACAGAGTTCTCAAGCTTCCATGCTCCCTATTTTCTTAATTTGTAGCAAGGGATCTATTGTTTAAATAAAGGTGCCTTTCCTTAGGCTAATGAAGCCTGAGAGAGAATGGGGAAGGGAGGGCAGTGAATGCAATGCCTAGGCACTAGATGGTTTTGGGGGAGGAGGAAAGGCTGAGGATAAAGGCAGGTAGTGAGTAGATGAGGAGGAGGTTGGTTGGCATGGAAAACCCTATGATTTTAGGAATATCTAGCTGTCTTCTGAGTCCAAATATATACTTCATCAGTCTTCCAAGGGACCTGAGATTCTCAGCATTAACCACCTATTTAGGATGGAGTAAATATTATAAGAAAGGAAGAACACATGTAAGTCCTGCCATGCATTGTGTTAGCCTTAGGAAGAACTGGTTCATCTGATAAGCTTATGACACTGTCATCAAGGGCTGGAAAAAACAAAGCACAGAATGAATTTTGATGAGGAAAGGCTGGTTAAAGATCTCTTTTGGAGTTCAGGGTGCTGCTGAGGGCAGGGATGAGAATGGCGATGTGGCTTTGGGAGACAGGCTGAACAGTGTGCCTCAGGCATAACTGGGTGGCCAGGCCCTCACCCTTTCACCTCACTCCAAAGACACAGACATGGTGGAACTGGTGTTTATGAAGCCAAACACAGTTCTTCCCACATATCAGCTTTTCCTGGAGCTTGGACCCATGCCTTTTGCTTTGGCTCTGGAATTAAAATTTGAGAATAGCAGTGTAACTGCCAAAAATGGAATTGACATACAATTCTTGCCTTGTGTAAACCTTTTTTGTTCAATTGCTCCTCTTCACTCTGCCAATGAAAAGATTGAAGTAGTGAGAGTCTCACTTAACAGAGTAGAGTAGAGGCTTAATCAATTAAAACCAAGAAAATGATGGTGCCAGCTCTCTCCTAAATCTTGGTTAAAATGTGATCCTTAATATCTGCACAAGAATCACCATGGGTATTTTCTACATATGTAGATTTAAGCACCCTAACCCAAACCTAGTGGATCAGAATTTCTTTGGGGTGACTATGTGGATAAGAATTTTTAAAAAATCATCCACTTTCATTTTACACACTAAAGTTTGGAATCACTGTCACAAAGGCTTTCTTTAGTCTGGTATTAGAAAGAAGCCCTGTACTCTAAGTCTTAGTCACATATGTGTTCACCACTTGTTTTATTTGGGCTTGTGCATCAGTCACAGTGTATTGTGGATATATAGTGGATCTACAGTGCTATTCTTCAGTTACTAGAACTGAGCATAACATGGCAAAGAACTGTGTCAAATTCACCATACCTTTTGATCAATATGAGTTTGTCAGAGTCAGAAAGTATCTGAAACGTACTATCCCTATTCATATACTCTTGGGTGAATTTCCTAAGACAAGAAGTTTGTATTTAATATCTTTCATCATGGAAAATTTCAGTCTCCTCCTTGTTTCACAAATTTATACTGTTTCTGAAAGATACTAATATAGTCATATAAGAAAATGGTCTCATTCTCCAAGCTGCTCCTCACACATATCTATTAGAAACACTTCATAAAGAGAGAGAGAGATTTCCCTTCCAGCCTAAGGCTCCATGGGTGATTATTTTCTTTCAGCACTTTCATTGAAATTTCCTGTGTAATGCTACCAGAGTGAATTGTAATTAAAATCTTTTATTTTGCACGTATGGAGCTAGGATAAAGTGACGGTGTCAGTAATATTACTCAGCTACTTTTAGTTTGGGAATGGGGTTGATGTAAACCATCATAACTACAGAGAAAATAATATTCAATTATGAATCACTGCCAGATGTGTGAATGTATGTCTTCAGGTTTCATTTTTCTGGAATATTCTTACTTCAGTATATTCCTTATCCACTTTTTAAAGTGATTCTCTTTCTATGGGTAATTGATTTAATTGCATTAAATGTTCAGAAGATCCAAGAATTAATAAAAATATGTATTTGGACTCCATCTCAATCTTTTTGAAATTTCTTTCTTTTTAAATAAATCAGAAATTGTTCTAAAGTGGATGTTATATAGCAATGTTCTGCAACCCAAGTCCAAGAGGAGCTGTGAGTGGGACCTCTCTGCACATCTTCCCATGTCTTACTTGCCCAGGACAAACCATCCAGGTTAACACCAATGTGAGGGAGAGAGAGGATAAAGCAAAACAGGACATAATAATTGTTAGAAAAATTAGTTGCAGTCTGAGTGAAAATGGAGGGGAATCTAATATGTATAGTCTTGAGATCCTGGATCCCAATTCTTGTGGTATATACAAACTGGGAAAATGTCACATTTCTGCAGATCAGTGTCCCTGAAAAGTCCTAGTCTCTACCACAAGGTGGGCCTTGTGTGCTCTCTGTCAACGTTTTCACTTCTCTGTGCTCAGTGATTCTGCCATTCCTACTTTCCAGTGTTCTAAACCATAACCACATCCTTAATTCCCCTTCTAAATCCTATTCCTCAGGGCCCTCCACAGATAACCTTGTTTCCACCACTTTAGGAAGCCATTATGCATTTTCTCCCTCAAAATCCTGCTGATCCTAGCCACCTAAAAGATACACACATCCATATCCATATGTACTTACATTGTTTGAGTATATTTGGTTGAGCTGTACTTTCTTCTAATCAAGATCAAATCTGCCACATGCAATTTTCTCCTCCCCACCTTTCTTTGTTAGTTTAGCTTCATTTTTTAAAATCCAAAACTTCCATCTTGCCTTTCCTGGCAAGATCTATCAATTAACTCTTCTTTCTAGTGTCTTATCTTAATCTCTTTTGCTTGACTGGATGTAACCATAGTTTATTAAAAAAAAAAAAACTTTGTTATCTTATTCCCCTCCTCAAAAAAAAAAAAAAAAAAAAAAAAATTCCTCACCTGGCCACGCTTTCTTTTCTTGCTCTTCTCTCTGCTTATCTTCAGTCTTGCCTGAATTATCTTTATTCCAATTCACTAAAACAGTAGTCAACATTTACTGTCTCAACTTGCCCATCTCTGTCCTTCGCAGTCTGACTTTTGCCCTCATCACACTTTAAAGGATTCTGAAAAAACATGATCATTTACTTCTAAATTCCCAAACTCAGTAGCTACTTTTTAATACACTTCTTATTTATCCTTTTTGCTTTTCATACTCTCAACTACCCTCTCTTCCTTAAAATCGTGCTCTCTCTTGGCATCTGAAAACCATTCATGTGTTCAAAAAGTATTTGAACATTTACTACATTCCATGTACCATGCTGGTTGATATGGATACAAGAATGAGTAATTTCTTGCCTTTAAGGATATTAGTTACTTCCGGGCAAGACATAAATAGGTAAAAAGAGAATTATAATCCTACATGCTATGTACACACAGTTTAAGATGCTGTTCAAATATCATCCAGGCTACCTTTCATGATCAACTCTTTTGTGGTCACTCTTTAGAGACAAGATGGCTACCCTTTCTCAAAATTTGGCTTGAGAATGATGGTGCCACACAGGCACAAAGAAGGTTTGAAAATGTTTGTTACTTACATAATCAGCTTTCTGGGGATAGTGGGCGGGCCTCCTACCCTCATAAAAAATGATTTGAGAGACCAAGGTAAGGAGACTAACTTGAGATTTTTATGGTGGTTAGGGGGTGTGGCCAGGGAAAGTGTTCTTGAACCTCCCATAACAAAGAAGGAAGCACTCAAGCCTTCCTATAAGTTTGCCCAGATGTGGGGTAGAGGGGGAAAGAAAGGTGTTTGGTTTAAAAGCTGTCAGCAGTAGTCAAATAATGGAGTTAGAATCTTTATTACAATTCACCCAATTTACATTAGATGCCTACCCATTCCCTCCTCTAAGGTTACACTGACAGTATTTAATGATAATTTTTCATTTGTATCTTTTTAAAGGCATCACCTATATAGTAATCATTGTTGTATTCCTGGTTCATTAAATGTTATGTTTAATATGTGTTTGTTGAAGAGATGAACGAAATGATGTCAATCCAAATTAACACTATGTAAAGATATTAAAAACCTAGGAATCAACTAAGGAAAAGAGGTTGGCATCTATCTTCAATGGACTCAGAAGGCCAGGGTGTTTAGGACAGAAAAAACAAGGTCAGTAACTTGAAGTAAATCTGGAGAGGTAAATAGAACTTTCTTCATGAAAAAGTTGCTGTCTCTACTGAACAATATAAGCCTGCCAGTTTCCAGTCACAATTACACTGCAGTGTCCTAACCTTGACTCCCAGAGAACTAATCTCTAGTTTCAGGTGGAGTAAGCAGGTATCTCTATGATGACATCTGAGGGGGAATCAGAAGTTTCAATTCTCCAAATACCTTGCCAATTTGTGACAATTCTCAGAATTTTTACTGATAAAACTCTTTTCCAGTAAAGCATTAATTCCATATGTCATCAGTAAAAATACTATAAAATGAAAAGAGAAAATTAAGATATTAACTTGCTATTACAGTTGACTATATTTTATTGCCCACCAAAAATCCTGACTTGGGTAAATAGAACTTACATATTGGATCAATAGAAATATGATATTTTTTTGGTAGTCAGTTGAACTGTGTTAATTATCCATTTCTTCTTAACAAACTACTCCAAAACATAGTGAATTATCATTTCTCATGATTCTATTTGTCGGCTGGATTCTGCTGGGCTCCCCTGGGTTCACTCATGTTGCTGCATTCAGCTGGTGAGTTAGCTGAGGGCTGGGCTCACCTGGGATTGTGTGGATGGCTGGGCTTCTTCACAAGCCTAGAGAAGTCATAGGATTCCAAGAGAATGAAGGCAGCAGTTGCAAGGCTCTTAAGGCCTATGCTCGGGAACTCAAAAAATGTCACTTCCACCACATTTCTTCCACCACAAGGCCAGTTCAATTTTAAGGGAATGGAGAAATAGACTCTATCTCTGCATGGGAGGAGTGGCAAAGCCACTTTACAAAGGGATGTGCATAATGTTTTAACCATCAAACAATATATCAGAGTCTACCTCTGCTCACACAAATTATTCACGTTCCTTCAACATGCAAAATATGCTCACTCACATCCAAGGACTCCAAATTCTCACCCCAATTATAGTATCAGGTTTTGAGTCCAGTATCTCATAACCAGTGTCTGGTTCAGTGTGGGTGAAGCTCCTCAGGTCCAGTTCCTCAGGTGCAGCTTCTTTTGATTCTAAGAGCTGGGAACTAGAAACATAAATGATCTTCCTGTCACACACCGCAGTATACAATGGTAAGAGAGGGGCAGAATAACCATAATAGACACTCCTGTTCAAAAAATGTAAGAATGGAGCAATGGGAATATTCAACACCCACATCTTGCTTTCTAATTCTATTAAGCAATAGAAGGAACCAGAGCTCCTTGGAGAGATGGCTGGTTCTAGGTCATTAAAAAAAACTGAAAAACTTAATTAGAGGGTCAAAGACCCCCAGTTCGTCTTCAAAATACCTGACCAGTACACCTGAAAACTGTCAAGGTCATCAAATGCAAAGACTAAGATACCATCACAGAGGAAACTGAAGAGTCGTGATGACTGAATGCACTGTGGTATCTTGCAGAATATTCTGGAACAGAACATTAGGACAGTGGGGGAAATAGTGAAAATTTTCACTATTTAATAATGAAACACTGTGGAGTTTCATTATTAGTAGTGTAATTACTATATTACTATATTGTAATTACAATATTAGTTCCTTAGTTGTGACAAATGTTTCATGGTTGTGTATAATGTTAATAGTTTGGGATAGTAGATGAGGAGTACATGGGAATTCTCTATTATCTTTGCAGCTTTTCAGTAAATATAAAAGTAATCTAAAATTTTAAAAAACTTTAAGAAAAACAAAGAGACTAAGAGTGGGAAGCACATAGCAGTCATGATTTTCTTGTAATTTTGAAAAACAATTGGGTACATGTCACCAGCTTTCCCTCCTCTGGGATCAAGGCAGGTTCCTTAATTAGGGTCAAGTTCTGCAGCCTGGGAGTGATTCTCAAATCCATTGTTCTTGGATCTTGACTTCAGCTTCAGGCTTTTTGGTTCTGCTGTCTAAGAAGTCTTCTCTTTTTGATAGAAATAGCTGGTTTTGCAGTTGAGTAGCTGTCTTAGCCTGCTCTATTTTTCATAGAAAGTTAAAGTTCCAGAGGCTTTTCTTTTCCTGTTTCTGTTCTTTTTGGTCCAAGGAGGCAGGGTTTGCATCAATATCATTCTCTTCAAATTGTCATGAATCTTATTGGGGTTGATGCCATGCCCCAAAAGTGATATACATAATTCTTTTTGGAACAGATCTCTATCTACTTTGAGCATATAAAACTGCTGTGGGACAACACACTTGATTTTTAGAAAACCTTTGACTAATTAAGAATCAACTAGCCACCACCCTTAGTCTTTCTGAGATCTTAGCAAGGGGTTTTATAACTTCATATTTAAATAGATATTTACTTTATATTTATATATATTTATAGATCATTTCTTACATGAGAATCTTCTGCAGGATGGAAATGCGAATTGGTTTTATATTTTAACCAAGCAATTCTTAGCTTTTCTATATTTCCTTTACATTCTGCTTTCAAACTGAAAATTTCTCTCTTAACTCATCTCTCCTTTCCCTCACCTTACAAGACGCAGCTACAAACAAAAACCAAAACCAAATGGTACTTTCAATGCTACCTGACACTCTCCTTAGCCAGATACATAAATTCATTTTCTATATTCAAATTCCTGCAGGCAATATTCTCTCTGTTGTTCTGCCACTATGTAACTCAGTTTCATTCTTACTAGTCTCCAGCAGCACTTCCTCACTGCTCTTCCAGCCCCTACTAATAAGCCTCCTTCCAGCCTCTATTTTCTTCTCTCCCTGACCTGACAACTCCCACTTCCCAATCTGTGACCTAAACAACTAGTTGCCTCACCCTGTTGGAGGACAGAGGGAACAAAAAGTGCCCACCGAACTGAGCATCATAGCCATATAATCAATGGGTCAGTCGGGTAACTTACAGAGTGAGATCAAGATCAGACAGACAACGATCCAAAAGCATTCACAGCTGCACTCCGCACTACCGATGGGCCATTGGGATAATTTTATAGTTAACCTAGGGTATGGAGGTGGGTGCTTGGAAACAGAATGTACATTCCTAAGTCAAAGTTTATGAATTGATAACTAGTCTCGTGGGCACTGGGAATATGTCAGTGAAGTTTTTTATCATTGTTTGGGGACTAATAGACCGTAGAGGCTACTTGATCCTAATGATTAACAAACAATATATATTAACTACAATGCCCTTGATGACAGAGAGTGATTTACTCACAATACAGTCCTGAGTAGAGTCAGTGAAAGGACAGAAGAAACTGTAAGGGCCCAAGATGGCATCAGTTATGCTAACAGCCATACATGCCCCATCTCATGAATTTCATAGCAAAATTCTTTGGTCAGGATATCCACATAGCATCCTATTTCTTTCCATGATTAAGAGTGGAAAGGCACATCAAGGAGAAACAAATTAAAAAAAAAAAAAAAAACAACTAATTCAAGCCACTGTTGAAAAAACAATATAACATGTCCAGAGATTATTCTCTTCTTCACCTTGACCAATGCCAAGAGTAGGCAAAATCAATATTGAAAGTGACAAAGTAATTGAGGATATAAACAGCTGGTTATATTTCTAGGTTATAAAGTACACCTGATTGATTCATTTTATGAGTGTTGGAAGGTGAAGATATTGAATAATACCCTCCCAAATGAGAAGAAAATTTGATACCAAAAAACGAGGCAGGCAACTCCATAAAATGCAATTATGAAGATTATTGTGGGTAACTTACATATAGGGAGGATTGGGCTGACGATGGTCCAGAGAGATTTGCAGCTGCATTCTGTGCTGAAAAGGGTACAGGCGGATTTAAAGGGGTCAAAGCTAAAAGTAGAATCTGACTATTAGGGAGAAGCACATCTGCACCCCCTACCAGGGATCTCATGGCCACTATCTGCATCAGCAAAAGGCATTCTTCAGTTTTCATATCAGATAAAGGAAGAGTAAATGTTGATAGGGAACTTATCTGGCTTGGGTACATTCCTTATGAGTAGGCTAAAGCTCAGTCATGTGGAAAGGGGTGGGGCTAGGACTGGGGCCTAAGACAGAGCTGGCAAATTGGAGTCAGTGTGGTTCAGCCACACAGGACAGTGTCTAAAATGTTAAAGGGTGAAATATAAATGATAATTTATTGATCATGATCTGAAATTTATGGAGCTATAGATCTTGAAATCATTAGTTTTCAAAGCATAATGACAAATTCAGAGATAAAAATCTTAGACTATCTAGGAGATAAGATATATTTAAGAATCTCTTCTGCTCATTTTTCCTATATATATAAAATAAAGATGGGATTGGGAGAAAAATATGAGATAATATTACAATGCTGTGGTGTATTAATGGTTTTGTGAAAACTTTTTATGTAATTTTTTTCCTAGCATAGAAATATGCTCAGTTCCAAAAATATGGGAAATGCTATGTCACCAAACAAATATTTAGAAGCCAGTATGCAAGTAGTCTCTATTTCTTTAAATTTCCCCAATATCCCAAAGGTCAATGACTGTGAGGAAGATAGTAGCATAAGGACATGACCTAAAGTCACAAATAAATGATGTATGGGAAACAATATCAAGTAGTCACACTATATGGGGTTTTGCTTTTGGCAGAGGAAACTGTCCCAGTCAGCTTGGGCTGCCATAACAAAATACCACAGTCTGGGTGGCTTAACCAGTAGGTATTTGTTTCTCAGAGTTCTGGTGCCTGAAAGTTCCAGGTCAAGGTGACAGAAGGGTCGGTATCTGGTGAGAGCTCTCTCCTTGGGTTTTTTTTTTTTTTTTTAATAGATCTTTATTGGAGTATAATTGCTTCACAATACTGTGTTAGTTTCTGGGTTTTTGATGTCTGCTTTCTCACTGTGTCCTCACATGGCCTTTCTTTGGTGCCTGCCATTAGAGAGAGAAAGAGGAAGCAAGCTCTGTGATGTCTCTTTTTATAAAGGCACAAATCCCATCATGAGGCCTCCACTCTAAAGACCTCATCTAAACTCATCTAGACCTCATCTAAACCTCCTAAAGGCCCCACCTTCAAATAGCATCACATTGGAAGCTAAAGCTTCAACTTATGAATCGGGGTGGGGGGGGTGGGGGGGAAATAATTCAGTCCATAGAAACTTCATTGCTTTCTCTTTTAAAAAAAACAAACATATATCATAGTAGCTTAAAGTTAGAAGCCTCAGTAAAATAGAATGATGATTCCTTTCAGGTTCTAAACAAAGCCCCATCTAACAAAGCCCCCTTATTTTTCATGTGGCTTTAACCCATACTGAGGTATTAAAACAGGGTGAGATTTTTATTCCTTGGGCTTGTATACAGAGAGAGCTATATATTTTGCAATATATATTGCAGAAGCTATATGTCTTGCCTTTTCCTTTCTTGATCTACTTTACTCCAAGTTGCTGATGAGCTACTAAGCTGAATGTAGCTGATGAACACTTGAGAGCAGTAGTGCTAAAGCAACACTGAAAAGGATTGTGCATTGGCCAAAATTGTGAAAGATTATTTTTTAAAAAAACATGAAACAATCTACAGCCTTAAATATCTATACCAAATTGATGTTATGAATCTGTGAGATTGTCAAATGGGCATATAATGGATAAGGTCATGGTCTGCAGTCCTACAGAATTGGCTTTGGATTTTACCATAGGCATTTATTAGTTGTGTGGGCAAGGGCACATTGTCCTCAGTAAGCTCACAAGAAGATCATTCATTAAATGAGATAATTAATGCAAAGCATTTAGCACATTCTTTCATCTAATGAATGTTTATTGAGTACCAACCATGCACCACATCCCTTGTTATTTGCTGTGTATTGACTGGTGACTGAAAAGGAGCTGGAACCTGACCTTAAGATGCTTTACTGCAGTAAGACAAAAGTAAGGCAAATAAATACTTACAAATTGAGAAAGTGCCCTGAGGAACTAAGCAAGTCACCACCATGATAGAGAATAACACAGCTGGAAGGAAGAGGGGAGAGGAGGGATTGGGAAGGAGGAGGGGAGAGGAGGGATTGAGTGAGACAGTTGGGAACCTAACGCTTATTAGAGAAGATTTTTAAGTGAGAAGTTATGGAGAAGAGGGAGATATCCCCCAAAAAGCAAGTTTAGGGTAGGTGAAGCTGACACAAGAGGACTCCAAGAGGAAAACTCAGCTGCAAGAAAAATCTCAAGTGTTAAAACGTTGAAAGGACAACAGCATGGCTTGGGGGTGATGGTGTGGGTGTTGACAACAGAGCCTGGCATGAAGGAAGAATTTACAAATGCTTTTAGCTTTTATTCTTGACATTTTTATGAGAAAGAAACAAGGTAATGTACGAAAACCGTCTAGTATAGTGCTTGAAACATAATGGGTGCTCAATCAACAGAATTGATTGCTGTCTTTATTATTTTTAGCAGTACTAGTAGCTTTGCTATTTTCTGAAAAACAGATCTCACTTCGAGTGTCCCCTTTTGATAATGCTCTTATCTGTCTGTCTTTCTGTCAGTCTCTGTGACTCTCTCTGTTGTTTTTATACTTACCTTCAGAGCATTTATATTAAGCTATTGTATCCTCTAGATATTCCACACATAGTTGGTAGTCTCTGTGGAATATGTGTTTCTCTAATATATTTACATTATTTATTCCAACCAAAGGTTTTTTGCTTTATTTGCTAAAACATATTTTAGAGAGAAATGACTAAACAAAAATTTAAAAATCAAGTTAGTTTGATAAGATACCCTATATTTGGTAATGAGAGCTGTGATCATTACTTTGATTATCTGGAAAAAAATTAGGAGCCTTGCTCTAGTGAGTGGGATTTGGGAACCCCCAAAAGTATTTGCCCCTCTCCAGCCACAGGGAGGCCTGTTATTCTCCTCAAGCTATCATGAATGAGTGATTTGAGATTCTGGATTCTTCAGAGCTTCTTCCAAATGAACAAAAGACAGTCATGCTTGGAGTCTTGGTGGCATTTAGTCAGCCCTTTAATGTGATTCTAATGGTGTGTGTGTGTGTGTGTGTGTGAAAATTAACAGTAAATTCATTATGAAAACCCATTTACCACAGGGTTGACACCAGCAAAAGCCTGAGGCAGCTCAGGGAATTCTGGGACACGCCATCTGTTTCAGTGAACATAACTCAGATCTTCCACATCCGTGCTCACTCACTGGGTCTTAATAGCTTCTTGCACAGCTCCTTTTCTCCTCAGGACATACACATTCAGACACAGAAAACCATAAAGGCCAAATGTCTTCTTTAATCCTCTAAGGCTTAGCTAGCTGAAAGGAAACTGTCAAGAGCCATAGCAGTTGGCTATGTGAAAATAAAATAATAATAATAAAAAGAAGAAGAAGAAGGAGAAAAAAAAGAAGTTAATTTGCTGATTTAATTCATTTAAGATTCTCTTTTTCTCCATATTGTTGCTTTTGTGTCTGATTTTTATGTATATTTAAAATAGAAGTTATAATTTGATTATACATACATTGTTATGATTTACTCTTCAGAACTTTGCTGAAGTGTAAATGGCCTCACATACTAATTGGGTGTGCTTCCTGTGGCATATGCAAACTGACTTAGAAACTAATGTACACTGTTATTACTCATAATGGATCAGCTTTGTCTGAAATATTTGTGCCCAAAATTACCATTTGGCATGTTTCCAAATTCAAATCCACCTTCTGCCCTGAGATGAAATTCAAGGATTTGCTTTCTGTTTTATATATTTTGGAGAGGCTGCTTTCACTGCTGCAATAAGGCGTGTTCAGTGTTTACATTATAATGACTATTTATGGAGGTTTAATATGTTGTTGCAAATCGCATCCGACGGAAACTTGGCAAGTGGTGCAGAGATGTGGGACCACATTCAACTATATTTAACATCATATAAGGCAGTTGATCTTTTGAAAATCTATGGTGTTAAATGATATTTAGCATAATCTTACATATTTTTTCATCTTTTGCTTTGTAGAAGTTAAAAATTGTTCTGAGACTTACAGTAACTTTGCCAACAATTTATTAAGATGAAGGGGCAATGAGAGAATCTAAAATCAACCTACTTGTTTTTTAACTGCTAATGCTTTGTGGATTGTTACTGGACTTTTGTATTTTTGTATCATCATTTACCACATCCTCCTATGGCTGAGTAGAAGATGGAAGCAGAAACTGATCTGGTAAAAAACATGTGTAGATGAGAAAGGGTAACACAATAGCCAAAATGAAATGGTCAGTCTGTATTACAAGAGCAGTTTATATTATACTATACCAGTTAAATTGTAAAGTCTAAACTTCTAGACAGGTAGGAAGAGGAGAAGAAGGTTCTTCATCATTTCATAAACTTTAATTTGTAAAAAGATCGAATCAGAATTAGATTATGTAAACAATATCATCTACAGTTAGTGTTTAACTTCAAAGGAAGATTGTTGTTTCTTGAAAATAACATTGTCAGGGAAAGCAATTGGCCAGGGCCCTGAGTGTCCCTCAATATTCTTGCCATGTGCATAAACTGCAAGGTTTATCCATCTCCTGGTTCTGAGCAGTCTTCATAGTTAGCCACATGGGCCACTAAGCAAGTTCGGATGACCACAAAATGGCCTCATTCCCTCGTGGAGTGGGACTGGCTTGTGTGCTGCTTGCTCAAGGATTGCTTGTCCCTTGGCTCTAGGCATCCATCTGGGTCCATGGTGTTGCCCGTAGGACTTGGGGACCCGGGATCCGGCACCACTATGCTGATGTCCCTGCTGTGTGCTCTGTTATGAGTGATAAACTCTCATCTACATTTGGCATCTATGGAATGGTGCAAGTTTGTTCCCTCCCTTCCTATAAGGTTGAGATTCCTCCCTGACAAATATATTTTGAAAGATCCTCCCTGCCATCCAAATTTTTCTCCTAATTATTAAAAAATTGTACATTGGTAAACGAAGTATAATAAACAATGGAAGTTATAGATAATATAGACACCACTCTTATTATTTTTTTTTTTAACTTATTTATTTATTTATTTATTTATGGCTGTGTTGGGTCTTCGTTTCTGTGCGAGGGCTTTCTCTAGTTGCGACAAGCGGGGGCCACTCTTCATCGCGGTGCGCGGGCCTCTCACCATCGCGGCCTCTCTTGTTGCGGAGCACAGGCTCCAGACGCGCAGACTCAGTAATTGTGGCTCACGGGCCCAGTTGCTCCGCGGCATGTGGGATCTTCCCAGACCAGGGCCCGAACCCGTGTCCCCTGCATTGGCAGGCAGACTCTCAACCACTGCGCCACCAGGGAAGCCCACCACTCTTATTTTTAAAAATCATTGTATAACTTTTATTAGAACAAGGTTAAAGATATCTCCCATTTATTGGTGTCTATTATGTACATTTTTCTCAATAGCCTTATAAGGTCAGTATTATTATTATTACATACCAGGGAAGTTAGGTGTAGCTAACTCAATAACTTGGCCATGTCAGATAGCTTTTAAACCCAGGTCTGACTGACTCCTAATCCAGTGTTCACAAAGTCTAAATTCAGCTGCCTTAAGACCAAAGACTGCTTTAAATAGTTTATATTAGTCTTATTTCCTGACATAAATTTCATGTGCTAAAACATGTATTCTCAGGAATTCAGTCTGTCACCTCCAGGTGTGGCTCTTGTACCCTTTTCATTCTATTGCTCTGTTGTTCTGAAATCATAAGTTATACATAAGTTATACATTTGGAATAAGTCATAATTTGAACAAACTTCACTGTCATGGGACCTGGGCTGTTTCTAATAAATAAGGTAGGTGTTTCAAATAAACTTGATTTTTCATATTAGTAAATAACTAGATAGTCCCCAAAAGGTTGAAATTATTTTAAGTAAACTGATTTATGGTGCATTTAATTCACCTCAATTTTTTATACAATAGGATCTAGTTTTTCCAGACTCCTTAATGCTATAGATAAATGAGTAGAATCTAGGTTAAGTGAAGGACCAGATGGTCTGAGGTGGATAGGGTGGAGTATATTTGGGTATATTTGACATCTCATGTTTAGGATTTTTCCAGCTGTAATGCTACTACAGTAACATAGTGACAATAAATAAAGCAAAACCAGCTGATTCTGCTATCAGTCTGATTAAATTTATAAAACTTTACTTACTGTCAAATCTTCTAACTGCATGCAAATAATTAATACATGATTGAACATCTATTGGGGCTCTGTAGTATTTAAGCCAAAACTTCAGAAACAGACTCTAAAATGTACTGGGGGAAATAGCAGTGGTGGACACTTTTGTATCCTAATAAGTATACTTCCAAAACGTTGCTTTGGAGAATCACTATCTTCTGTGCTTAAAATAGGAAAGTTTTGAGTAGTTTCAATTCTTAGGCTAGTGCCTGAAGAAAGAAGTAGAAGTTCTAGTTACATAAGATGGAGTCTGACTCTGCATACAGAAATAGCTCAGGCTGGCTTGGTTGATTGAATCTACAGCCCTCAGGCACTGCAACTAAGAAGAAAGCAGGTCTAGGCTCTGTGGGATCTGGAGCTTAAACTATGGGAAGTGACCTCTCAAATCTAGAAAAAGATTATGAAATTAGGTATAAAAATAAGTATTTATACTGAGAAAAAAGTTAAATCACATTTTTTAAATGTAACAAAACTGACAAATATCACAAACACCACCAAACCTAGAAAAATAACATTATTTTTAGTTAATTAACTTCTGGATTCACTTCCATAATGGGTTTTTTTTTTTTTTTTTTTTGGCCACACCCCGAGGCACACAGGATCTTAGTCCCCTGAAAAGGGATTGAACCTGTGCCCTCTGCATTGGAAGCACAGAGTATTAAGACCACCAGGGAAATCCCACTTCTATAATGTTTTTAAAACATTTTTCCCTGCATACTCTTTAATCACCACTTCAAATGACAGCAATTATGTAATTTTTTTTCCTTTAAAAATATTTTATTAACTGCAGTATATATTAGGAGTAATGGTGACAGATGAATAAAACATAAGCTTACAAATTACAAAAAATAATATCTTTGGTATCATAATTGTATATAATACAATACTTGACAATATTTTATTCATGTGACATTCTAATCACAAGATTATTCTGGCTCACTTTTCTACAAGTTCATTAATTAGGTTGGCACAATTTTTACTTTCAGCAACTTCATTTTCAAACAATATAATTGAAAGCAACATCAGTTGCTCTTTTCCACTGCAAGATTCAAATAATTTTTGATAATTTGGGATCTCTTAAGAGTATTTTATAGGCTATGACAGCATTGAGATAAATTTCTGACAAATTATTTTGAAATATAAATTTTAGTACATCTAGAGCTGATGATTCTTGTGGAACAATTTTTCTAAAAAGATTTAACTCTTCATACAAATCAGTTCTGTGTTAAGTCTGAATTTAATTTTAAATGTAAATTTATACCATGGCAATTTAATGGACATTTCCTTGGCAGTGTTGCAGTTTTCAAACCCAGAAATTCTGAACTCTTTGAAATATTCTAATAACTCCCTGATATGCTTTAATGCATATCAGTGGGCTGCCTGTTGACTGTTGTGTCTGTGGGCTTGAACTTGAGTGTGTGCTCACAGCCGCCAGGCGTACCTTTTCTGTTCATGTGTGTGCTTCATGGTCCCATTGGACTCCACATATGAGATGCAAGTTCAAAGAGAACACTATTAAGAAATTGAAAGTGGGCAAACATAGGCTCCTTGTGAGGGTGAGTCCCTGCCACCGCACAGTCGCAGGCCCCTGAAGCTGGCCCTGCTCACACCTCCAGGTTTATTGTCTCTGGTCCAACCTTCCGCCCTGTCTCTAATCCCAAAAGAAGCAACCTTGCTTTCTGTTCAACTCTTCTTCCTTTTGGTGCCTCCTGTCACATCACCCAAAGGATCTTGCTCCATTAGGCATCTCTTTTCTCTCCAACATTTTTCAATGATAACGTTGTTCTTTATCAAGAACTTCTAGATGACTGTGAGTGTAAATTTTTAAACGTAGAAAATTTATTAATTCTTTTAGCATTGTTGAGTAATAATTGTATTTTTGTGTTGGTAATTTTGAAAATACTTTCGATTTGTGACTTGGTATTAATAATGTTATGTGGATATTTAGGATAGTTTTCAAAGTTGTGAAACTCTCTATCAAAATTTCTTTTATGTATTAGCTGTCTCATTTCAGGGTTATGTATTAGCTGTCTCATTTCAGGGCATTTCAAGTTTTCTTGTACAATGACTACTTTCAAGTGGCCATTGAATTGACAATTGGCATTAACCAGTTTGTCACTGGTGTTCTTGTTATACTGTAGTATTCTGAGTATTTTATTATCTTTCTCATTGCTCATATTGGTTAAATCAGCAGGCAATTTAAATATTTTCTTCAGATGTGTTAATATGGTTTACTTCTCTTCATTAATTGGATTCTCAAATAAACCAGTGACTATTCATTATTTCTATTTGGAAATGATCCCCTCATACAAAGAATTACTGATTTTAGTATTATGTGAGTTTTTGTTGTGCTGCAATTCATTTCTCATTGTAGAATCATTGTCTTAATTTCCTTTACATATTTTTGATTCTGTTTCCTACTCCATTAATTTTTAATCTGAGTTTTAAAAAACATATTTAATAGGTAAATTTTAAAACAGACAAAATATAAGGTCAAATCAATTATCTGTAATTTCCATTTGTTTTATTGAAACTTTCTAAAACATCCTTCTAAATTTCATTTAATACAGCATATTCCCAGCTTACCTTTTCCTTAGCCAATCCTAAAATATAGTCACAGCTATGCTAAAGTCACCTATCAAAGGTACAATATATGCAGAAGTCATAGGAATGGAAAGAGACACCTGTCTTAATCAATTGAGGTTAAAATGTCTTACTTTTGAAAAATATTATTTAAAAAAAGTTCCATCATGTGAATACATTACTGAAGTCTTTCTCAGGGACTCTGAAAAGACAATGCAGGTGCAGGACCTTGAAGCTTAAGCTTCAATAACTTCATGGTAAATAGGCCTCTGCTGCCTACCTGAGGAGGAATCCAACCATGAGCCATCCCAAGAGCATGGGGGCTCTAAAGCTGTAGATGGCTCCCATGGTAAAAACATTCCAGAAACCTAGCCTTGTATGGGACAGAGAAAGGGGCTAGGGAAGGTAAGTAAGGCCATTTCACCAAAGACTGGTTCAGATTTTAAGAGTGCCAAGAGTGACAACTTGGGCTCAGCTGAAGATTGTTGTCTCTTCTGTTTACTACTGAGAAACAAACCAACAGTACAAAGTAAAAAATATGTGAGTTAAGGACATTGCTTCCCAATGCTCCCCTAGTTCCTTACCAACAGAAATCAAAACAGTCTCAGAATTGGATAACTCTCGATATCAGAGGGCTAGAAGCCTCTAATCTTTGCTAAGTTACACCAGGAAGGAGTTACTTTGGCCTTCACGTGTCTACTGCTACATTGGGTCTACTGCAGGACTGACCATGTAGTACCACAAAAAGAGGAAGAGCCAAAGTTAAGGCTTCTAACACAGGCTAGGGGCCAATAGTACTGGCTTTTCCAAGACTGAGGGTTTTCCTTGGAGAAAAGAGGCGCTTCTCAGTTAAAACCAGGATAGTCCCAGGAGAATCAGGCTGATGGGTCACTCCTAAATCAGAGAGATTGATCCTCTAAATGGAGCCCTGTATCATAATATTTCCTAAGGGTCAGAATATGGATTTTGGAGTACTACAGTGAGTTTGAATCCAGTTTCTAGTCACAGAACTTGGGCAAATGGCGTAACCTTTCTGGACCTCATTCATAAATCAGAGATGACAATGTCCATATCACAGAATTTTTGTGATCAATAAATTACCTACTAAATGCAAAGGTCCTAGTATAGAGTATGATACTTTGAAAACTGGTGGTTCCCATGTCACTCATATCATCATCATCCAAGGAGTTAGACCTGGTGGGTGAAGTCAGCAGCAGTCAGATGATGGAGATATTTTCAGCCAGGTAAGCTGCAGCATCAGCACCCATAGAATTTGTCCAAATAAAAGCTGCCAAATATAAGGGTCTTTGAGAATGTCTTGGGGTATTAGGGAAGAGGCTTCTGTCTTAGAGAAAGGAATTGGCAAGAACCAAGCAGATTACACAAGTACCAGCCGAATGGGTTAGTTTCAAGGTAGCACATCAATCTCATCAGGGAATTAGTACCACAACCAGAAAGCTGAAGAGGTTGGAATTTTGGCTTTGTGTCCTTGGGCGACAAAAGCTTCTTTGTACCTATGTTGTAGAAGAATTTATTAGTGGAGATTAGTACTAATGAATGCTAAATTCCTGGGACTAAGCCTGAGTCCTGGTAGGTACTGAATAAGTGGAAAAGAAGAGTGATACAGGTGACCCATCCTCAGCCTAGTAAGGCTTAGGGGTTATGTGCCACTCCTAGAGCCCATGACAAGTATGCCAGTTACCCAGGTACCTTAGTGCCAGGTATGCCGGGATCTCTCTTGGTCAATTGCACATGGGTCCATCTATTCTGTATTGACAATCTGGGTGCCAAAGTGTCTGAGATCAGATATGCTACCCAAAGAGAACTTTGGGATAAGGTGTTCAAATTCCAGTGATCAGCTGAGCTAAAAAGACTCAAGTGGGAGTACCAATCAGAGCATCAGGAAGCTCTAGACCTAGATATGTGAGAGAGTATAAAGCAAAGGCAGTGGTAAGTAACACAGCAGTGACTGAGCTAAGCTATGGGCCCCTCAAGGGCAGAAGTTTTACTTTCTGTGTTTGTATCTCAACAGTGGCAGTTCCATCCCAGGAGGGCAATAGTTGTTTGCTGGTATTGCTTCTGTTGTAAGCTGGAGTGTTAGCCAAGTGTCTTTTTGAAGCTGGGGAAGGGAGCGGGTCTAACTTTTGTTGGACACATTGTTGGCTTCATGGGATAATTGGGCACAGTGAATACATAAAACTCCACAGATTTCTTTAGATAAGGGGAATGCCCTTTGGTTCAGTTGTGGGCACTATTCTGGGATCTAGAAGGGCAATTGGGTGAGCAATATATTAATAGTGATAATAGAATCCATTGCCACTGGAGAGCAGCAACTATCCATGTATCCTTGGGCTACTGGTGTTGAGAATGCCAGAGAAGCATGATTTGGGCAAAACTGAGGGAATCACTTGTGTCAGAGGGAGATGAGACCTCCCAGGAATAGCACCTGGGGCCTTTGGGAAAAGATATGTTCATTAGTACAGTGATTAGCTTGAAGATGGGTCCAATAAACATTTGTTCAATGGTTGAACAAATAAAATAATGAACAAATGAGTACTGTGGTTTTCAAATGCCCTGGGTGACCTTAGGCAGAGTTTCCACATTCAATGATCTGCCAAATACCCAGAATATCAGAAAACTGGACAAAAACATAAAGTTATAGAAATTAGAAGAGAATCACATTCCAGTATTTCTTAGTTGTCGCACAATTATTTGAGTGAAATAGGTTTTCTAAAGCTATTGTACAGATTTGGAGCTGAGGAGTATTTTCACTTGAAATTCTTTCGGCTGATGCTATGAAGCTTTATAGTCACCACAGTGAAGAAGAAATCGCTTGCGTTTTGATGTATTTAAGAGAGCACGATGGGTTTGTGGTATATAGGGGTTGGGGTAATAGAAATTTAAAATGCAAAACCTCAACCAATGTTTTGTGATTTTTTTCAAAATTGTTACATTCTAAAACTTTAAGAGTGAAGAACTTTGTTTTATGTAATTTCCCAACTGCTATCTTTTATAAGGGCTTCTAAAGTAATATAATATTTTCTCTCTTAGAGAAAAACACAAACTTTCTAAATTAATTTAAGCTATCTGCTTTATTGCCCATCACCTCTGGCACATCAAGTAGCAAATCTCACAGTAAAAGTCAGCATGTGGAGCATTATCACAATCCACAAAATCTTCTTGGAGGGGAAAAAAAGTAAAGAAACATCCGAAGGCGTAATATGCAAAACCACTTTTCACTATTCAAAGAACCATTGTGGACTTGGCTGACAATCCTATAATGACCTTCGTTGTTGCTCAGAAAGTATATGCTCTGTGAATACAGCACATTCCACCTTACCTAAAACTCAGTATTAAGGATGGAGTCTGTTTTTAGTCCAGCAAGGGAATGAAAGATGACTTTTCACTTAATTCCCATGACTTAGAACATGCCCCTAGCAAAACTGTTGAACTTTCTGTGTTTACATTCATAGAACAGAAATCCTAGCCTGATTAGAAAGGATGCAAAAAACATTAGCTTGAGCTTGTGATTAATTCAGCTGCATAAACTTACTTTGCAAGCACTAACTAAACCAGAGAAATTTAGATAGCCTGATCTATAAATTTCATTCCATCCAAATTGACCAAGATTTCTAAAATGTACACTTGATTTTTTTTTCTAAAGTTGGAAAATCCATGCATAATTCTAGTTAATACTGGCTTTGTATTGAAGATTATGGATATTAAGTTGATTATATCACCAAGAAACCACTGTTTTCTATTACTATTTTTAGAAGTTAAATAAGAAATTCTCTTGTCTGTGGTCATGATACCTAAAGAAACTCACTTAGTGAGTGGGTTTTATTATCTACTCAAAGATATTACCTGATATTACTTTGAAATGTATTGAAGAGCCAGGATGAGTACTTTGGAGGACATATTTTGGACAACTAATTGACAACCAATATTATCTGTGTAGGACAAAAATGGGGAAAAAATGAACTTTTTAAAAAAATAGAAGTCATTCAACACCTACATGAAAACTTAGGGGAACATCTACACCAAGATGGACCTAACTTCTAAGTCCATGACTCTACAGAACAACCCACAGGAGATCAGACTTCACAGAACTTTGAGAGGGTGCCATCACACCCTACAACAGCTAAAGCCATATTCTGGTTCAGCACCTCTTTCTGAGAATAATGTATCAGGGCAACCGTATTATCAAATGCTGAACACTTTTTGTGAGAATTGTCTTCATAAAGAAAGTAAGATGTTAGAAAAATGTTTCTAAGACAATAAAGAGATTAATATTATTTATGGTGTGTTTCATTACACTCCTTTGGTTTCAAGTGATTCTTCTTTCAAAAACACTCAAAATCCTCCAAATATGATCCATATTGTTGAGTTGGACTATAGAACAATCATTTAAAGATGTTGGCTTGCCATTTACTCATTCACTTATTTAACAAATATTGACTGAGCAGTAACTACGTCAGCTAAAAAGAAGGAAGATATTCTCAAGGAGCTCACAGGTTGCTGTTAAGAGAGGACCTCCTAGGGAAATTAACTGATTAAGAAAGTATGGTCTTGCTCTTGGGTTTGTAAGTCCAGGAATTTCATTTTACAGTGTACCCATCAGTAATTTGACTCAGAAGGATAAATGCATGAGACACACAATTAAAGACAAAGAATCTTGAAAGCATCAAAATAAAAGTGACTTGTTATATATAAGGGTCCTCTCATAAATTATTAGAGGATTTCTCAGCAGAAACATTACAAGCCAGAAGGGAGTGGGATGATATTGTCGAAGTACTGAAAGAAAAAACCTGCCGACCAAGAATACTATATGGGGCAAAACTGACCTTCAAAAATGAAGGAAAAATAAAGAACTTCCAAGATAAAGGCTGAGGGAGTTCATCACCACTAAGCATGCATTACAAGGGTTGCTAAAGGAAATCCTTCAAGTTAAAATAAAAGACCCTAGGCTGGAACATAAAAGGATGTGAAAATATAAATCTCCCTGGTACAGGTAAATATATAGACAAATACAGAATCCTGTAATATTGTAGTGGTGGTACATAAATTATTTTCAGTTCATGTATAGAATTTAAATTATAAAAACATAAAAATATACTCATAAAAATGTTAATGGATAAAAAATATAAAAAAAAATGTAAACGTGGAAGAAATGGACAGATTCTTGAAAATGCACAAACTTCCGAGACTGAACCAGGAAGAAATAGAAAATATGAACAGACCAATCACAAGCACTGAAATTGAAACTGTGATTAAAAACCTTCCAACAAACAAAAGCCCAGGACCAGATGGCTTCACAGGTGAATTCTATCAAACATTTAGAGAAGAGCTAACACCTATCCTTCTCAAACTCTTCCAAAATATTGCAGAGGGAGGAACACTCCCAAACTCATTCTACGAGGCCACCATCACCCTGATACCAAAACCAGACAAAGATGTCACAAAGAAAGAAAACTACAGGCCAATATCACTGATGAACATAGATGCAAAAATCCTCAACAAAATACTAGCAAACAGAATCCAACAGCACATTAAAAGGATCATACACCATGATCAAGTGGGCTTTATCCCAGGAATGCAAGGATTCTTCAATATACGCAAATCAATCAATGTGATACACCATATTAACAAATTGAAGGAGAAAAACCATATGATCATCTCAATAGATGCAGAGAAAGCTTTCGACAAAATTCAACACCCATTTATGATAAAAGCCCTGCAGAAAGTAGGCATAGAGGGAACTTTCCTCAACATAATAAAGACCATATATGACAAACCCACAGCCAACATCGTTCTCAATGGTGAAAAACTGAAGCCATTTACCCTAAGATCAGGAACAAGACAAGGTTGCCCACTATCAGCACTATTATTCAACATAGTTTTGGAAGTGTTAGCCACAGCAATCAGAGAAGACAAAGAAATAAAAGGAATCCAAATTGGAAAAGAAGAAGTAAAGCTGTTACTATTTGCAGATGATATGATACTATACATAGAGAATCCTAAAGATGCTACCAGAAAACTCCTAGAGCTAATCAATGAATTTGGTAAGGTAGCAGGATACAAAATTAATGCACAGAAATCTCTTGCATTTCTATACACTAATGACAAAAAATCTGAAAGTGAAATTAAGAAAACACTCCCGTTTACCATTGCAACAAAAAGAATAAAATATCTAGGAATAAACCTACCTAAGGAGACAAAAGACCTGTATGCAGAAAATTATAAGACACTGATGAAAGAAATTAAAGATGACACAAATAGATGGAGAGATATACCATGTTCCTGGATTGGAAGAATCAACATTGTGAAAATGACTCTACTACCCAAAGCAATCTACAGATTCAATGCAATCCCTATCAAACTACCACTGGCATTTTTCACAGAACTAGAACAAAAAATTTCACAATTTGTATGGAAACACAAAAGACCCCGAATAGCCAAAGCAATCTTGAGAACGAAAAATGGAGCTGGGGGAATCAGGCTCCCTGACTTCAGACTATATTACAAAGCTACAGTAATCAAGACAGTTTGGTACTGGCACAAAAACAGAAATATAGATCAATGGAACAGGATAGAAAGCCCAGAGATAAACCCACGCACATATGGTCACCTTATCTTTGATAAAGGAGGCAAGCATATACAGTGGAGAAAAGACAGCCTCTTCAATAAGTGGTGCTGGGAAAATTGGACAGATATATGTAAAAATATGAAATTAGAACACTCCATGACACCATGCACAAACATAAACTCAAAATGGATTAAAGACCTAAGTGTAAGGCCAGACACTATCAAACTCTTAGAGGAAAACATAGGCAGAACACTCTATGACATACATCACAGCAAGATTCTTTTTGACCCAGCTCCCAGAGAAATGGAAATAAGAACACAAATAAACAAATGGGACCTAATGAAACTTAAAAGCTTTTGCACAGCAAAGGAAACCATAAACAAGACCAAAAGACAACCCTCAGAATGGGAGAAAATATTTGCAAATGAAGCAACTGACAAAGGATTAATCTCCAAGATCTACAAGCAGCTCATGCAGCTCAAAATCAAAAAAACGAACAACCCAATCCAAAAATGGGCAGAAGACCTAAATAGACATTTTTCCAAAGAAGATATACAGATTGCCAACAGACACATGAAAGAATGCTCAACATCATTAATCATTAGAGAAATGCAAATCAAAACTACAATGAGATATCATCTCACACCGATCAGAATGGCCATCATCAAAAAATCTAGAAACAGGGAGAAGATGGCGGAATAGTAAGATGCGGAGATCACCTTCCTTCCCACAGATACAGTAGAAATACATCTACACGTGGAACTGCTCCTACAGAACACCCACTGAACGCTGGCAGAAAACGTCAGACCTCCCAAAAGGCAAGAAACTCCCCCCGTACTTGGGTAGGGCAAAAGAAAAAAGAAATAACAGAGACAAAAGAATAGGGACGGCACCTGCACCAGTGGGAGGGAGCTGTGAAGGAGGAAATGTTTCCACGCGCTAGGAAGCCCCTTCGCGGGCAGAGACTGCGGGTGGCAGAGGGGGGAAGCTTCGGAGCCACGGAGGAGAGCGCAGCCACAGGGGTGCGGAGGGCAAAGCGGAGAGGTTCCTGCACGGAGGAGCGGTGCCGACCAGCACTCACCAGCCCGAGAGGCTTGTCTGCTCCCCCGCCAGGGCGGGCGGGGGCTGGGAGCTGAGGCTCGGGCTTCGGTCGGATCGCAGGGAGAGGACTGGGGTTGGCGGCGTGAACACAGCCTGAAGGGGTTAGCGCACCACGGCTAGCCGAGAGGGAGTCCAGGAAAAAGTCTGCAGCTGCCGAAGAGGCAAGAGACTTTTTCTTGCCTCTTTATTTCGTGGCGCGCAAGGAGAGGGGATTCAGAGCACCGCCTAAACGAACTCCAGAGAAGGGCGCGAGCCGCGGCTATCAGCGCAGACTCCATAGCAACAGGGGCGCAGAGGAAAAAACGGAGAGACTCCCGCACAGAGGCTCGGCGCCGAGCAGCGCTCACCAGCCCGAGAGGCTTGTCTGCTCACCCGCCGGGGTGGGCGGGGCTGGGAGCCGAGGCTTGGCTTCGGTCAGATCGCAGGGAGAGGACTGGGGCTGCCGGCGTGAACACAGCCTGAAGGGGTTAGCGCACCACAGCTGGCCGGGAGGGAGACCGGGAAAAGGTCTGCAGCTGCCGAAGCGGCAAGAGACTTTTTCTCGCCTCTTTGTTTCGCTGTGCGCAAGGAGAGGGGATTCAGAGCGCTGCCTAAACGAACTCCAGAGAAGGGAGTGAGCCGCAGCGATCAGCGTGGACCCCAGAGACGGGCGTGAGACGCTGGGGCTGCTGCTGCCGCCTCCAAAAAGCCTGTGTGCGAGCACAGGTCACTCTCCACACCGCCCCTCCCGGGAGCCTGTGCAGACCGCCACTGCCAGGGTCCCGTGATCTGGGGACAAGTTCCCCGGGAGAACACACGGCGCACCTCAGGCTGCTGCGACGTCACGCCGGCCTCTGACGCCGCAGGCTCGCCCCGCCTCCTCTGCACCCCTCCCTCCCCACGGCCTAGGTGAGCCAGAGCCCCCAAAGCAGCTGCTCCTTTAACCCCGTCCTGTCTGGGCGGGGAATAGACGCCCTCAGGCGACCTACACGCAGAGGCGGGTCCAAATCCAAAGCTGAACCCCAGGAACTGTGCGAACAGGGAAGAGAAGGGGAAATCTCTCCCAGCAGCCTCAGAAGCAGCGGATTAAAACTCCACAAACAACTTGATGTGCCTGCATCTGTTGAATACCTGAATAGACAACGAATCATCCCAAATTCAGGAGGTGGACTTTGGGAGCAGGATATATTAATTTTTCCCCTTTTCCTTTTTTTTTGTGAGTGTATATGTATATGCTTCTGGGTGAGATTTTGTCTGTATAGCTTTGCTTTACAATAGCTTTATTTTACTTCACTATATTATATCCTCTTTCTTTCTTTCTTTCTATTTTTTCTCCCGTTTACTCTGAGCCGTGTGGACGAAAGGCTCTTGGTGCTCCAGCCAGGCATCAGGGCCGTGCCTCTGAGGTGGGAGAGCCAACTTCAGGACACTGGTCCACAAGAGACCTCCCAGCTCCACGTAATACCAAACGGCAAAAATCTCTCAGAGATCTCCATCTCAACATCAAGACCCAGCTTCACTCAACGACCAGCAAGCTACAGTGCTGGACACCCTATGCCAAACAACTAGCAAGACAGGAACACAGCCCCATCCATTAGCAGAGAGGCTGCCTAAAATCATAATAAGGCCACAGACACCCCAAAATACACCACCAGACGTGGACGTGCCCACCAGAAAGACAAGATCCAGCCTCATCCACCAGAGCTCAGGCACTAGTTCCCTCCACCAGGAAGCCTACACAACCCACTGAACCAACCTTAGCCACTGGGGACAGATACCAAAAACAACGGGAACTACAAACCTGCAGCCTGTGAAAAGGAGACCCCAAACACAGTAAGATAAGCAAAATGAGACGACAGAAAAACACACAGCAGATGAAGGAGCAGGGTCAAAATACACCAGACTTAACAAATGAAGAGGAAATAGGTAGTCTACCTGAAAAAGAATTCAGAATAATGATAGTAAGGATGATCCAAAATCTTGGAAATAGAATAGACAAAATGCAAGAAACATTTAACAAGGACGTAGAAGAACTAAAGAGGAACCAAGCAATGATGAAAAACACAATAAATGAAATTAAAAATACTCTAGATGGGATCAATAGCAGAATAACTGAGGCAGAAGAAAGGATAAGTGACCTGGAAGATAAAATGGTGGAAATAACTACTGCAGAGCAGGATAAAGAAAAAAGAATGAAAAGAACTGAGGACAGTCTCAGAGACCTCTGGGACAACATTAAACGCACCAACATTCGAATTATAGGGGTCCCAGAAGAAGAAGAGAAAAAGAAAGGGACTGAGAAAATATTTGAAGAGATTATAGTTGAAAACTTCCCTAATATGGGAAAGGAAATAGTTAATCAAGTCCTGGAAGCACAGAGAGTCCCATACAGGATAAACCCAAGGAGAAACACGCCAAGACACATACTAATCAAACTGTCAAAAATTAAATATAAGGAAAACATATTAAAGGCAGCAAGGGAAAAAAAAACAAATAACACACAAGGGAATCCCCATAAGGTTAACATCTGATCTTTCAGCAGAAACTCTGCAAGCCAGAAGGGAGTGGCAGGATATACTTAAAGTGATGAAGGAGAAAAGCCTACAACCAAGATTACTCTACCCAGCAAGGATCTCATTCAGATTCGATGGAGAAATTAAAACCTTTACAGACAAGCAAAAGCTGAGAGAGTACAGCACCACCAAACCAGCTTTACAACAAATGCTAAAGGAACTTCTCTAGGCAAGAAACACAAGAGAAGGAAAACACCTACAATAACAAACCCAAAACATTTAAGAAAATGGGAATAGGAACATACATATCGATAATTACCTTGAATGTAAATGGATTAAATGCTCCCACCAAAAGACACAGGCTGGCTGAATGGATACAAAAACAAGACCCATATACATGCTGTCTACAAGAGACCCACTTCAGACCTAGAGACACATACAGACTGAAGGTGAGGGGATGGAAAAAGATATTCCATGCAAATGGAAATCAAAAGAAAGCTGGAGTAGCAATTCTCATATCAGACAAAATACATTTTACAATAAAGACTATTACAAGAGACAAAGAAGGACACTATATAATGATCAAGGGATTGATCCAAGAGGAAGGTATAACAATTGTAAATATTTATGCACCCAACATAGGAGCACCTCAATACATAAGGCAAATACTAACAGCCATAAAAGGGGAAATCGACAGCAACACAATCATAGTAGGGGACTTTAACACCCCACTTTCACCAATGGACAGATCATCCAAAATGAAAATAAATAAGGAAACACAAGCTTTGAATGATACATTAAACAAGATGGACTTAATTGATATTTATAGGACATTCCACCCAAAAACAACAGAATACACATTTTTCTCAAGTGCTCATGGAACATTCTCCAGGATAGATCATATCTTGGGTCACAAATCAAGCCTTGGTAAATTTAAGAAATTTGAAATCGTATCAAGTATCTTTTCCGACCACAACGCTATGAGACTAGATATCAATTACAGGAAAAGATCTGTAAAAAATACAAACACATGGAGGCTACACAATACATTACTTAATAACGAAGTGATTACTGAAGAAATCAAAGGGGAAATCAAAAAATACCTAGAAACAAATGACAATGGAGATACGACGACCCAAAACCTATGGGACGCAGCAAAAGCAGTGCTAAGAGGGAAGTTTATAGCAATACAAGCCTACCTCAAGAAACAGGAAACATCTGGAATAAACAACCTAACCTTGCACCTAAAGCAATTAGAGAAAGAAGAACAAAAAAACCCCAAAGCCAGCAGAAGGAAAGAAATTATAAAGATCAGGTCAGAAATAAATGAAAAAGAAATGAAGGAAACAATAGCAAAAATCAATGAAACTAAAAGCTGGTTCTTTGAGAAAATAAACAAAATTGATAAACCATTAGCCAGACTCATCAAGAGAAAAAGGGAGAAGACTCAGATCAATAGAATTAGAAATGAAAAAGGAGAAGTAACCACTGACACTGCAGAAATACAAAAGATCATGAGAGATTACTACAAGCAACTCTATGCCAATAAAATGGACAACCTGGAAGAAATGGACAGATTCTTAGAAATGCACAAACTGCCGAGACTGAACCAGGAAGAAATAGAAAATATGAACAGACCAATCACAAGCACTGAAATTGAAACTGTGATTAAAAACCTTCCAACAAACAAAAGCCCAGGACCAGATGGCTTCACAGGTGAATTCTATCAAACATTTAGAGAAGAGCTAACACCTATCCTTCTCAAACTCTTCCAAAATATTGCAGAGGGAGGAACACTCCCAAACTCATTCTACGAGGCCACCATCACCCTGATACCAAAACCAGACAAAGACGTCACAAAGAAAGAAAACTACAGGCCAATATCACTGATGAACATAGATGCAAAAATCCTCAACAAAATACTAGCAAACAGAATCCAACAGCACATTAAAAGGATCATACACCATGATCAAGTGGGCTTTATCCCAGGAATGCAAGGATTCTTCAACATACGCAAATCAATCAATGTGATACACCATATCAACAAATTGAAGGAGAAAAACCATATGATCATCTCAATAGATGCAGAGAAAGCTTTCGACAAAATTCAACACCCATTTATGATAAAAGCCCTGCAGAAAGTAGGCATAGAGGGAACTTTCCTCAACATAATAAAGACCATATATGACAAACCCACAGCCAACATTGTCCTCAATGGTGAAAAACTGAAACCATTTCCACTAAGATCAGGAACAAGACAAGGTTGCCCACTCTCAGCCACTATTATTCAACATAGTTTTGGAAGTGTTAGCCACAGCAATCAGAGAAGACAAAGAAATAAAAGGAATCCAAATCGGAAAAGAAGAAGTAAAGCTGTCACTATTTGCAGATGACATGATACTATACATAGAGAATCCTAAAGATGCTACCAGAAAACTCCTAGAGCTAATCAATGAATTTGGTAAGGTAGCAGGATACAAAATTTATGCACAGAAATCTCTTGCATTTTTATACACTAATGACAAAAAATCTGAAAGTGAAATTAGAAAACACTCCCGTTTACCATTGCAACAAAAAGAATAAAATATCTAGGAATAAACCTACCTAAGGAGACAAAAGACCTGTATGCAGAAAATTATAAGACACTGATGAAAGAAATTAAAGATGACACAAATAGATGGAGAGATATACCATGTTCCTGGATTGGAAGAATCAACATTGTGAAAATGACTCTACTACCCAAAGCAATCTACAGATTCAATGCAATCCCTATCAAACTACCAGTGGCACTTTTCACAGAACTAGAACAAAAAATTTCACAATTTGTATGGAAACACAAAAGACCCCGAATAGCCAAAGCAATCTTGAGAACGAAAAATGGAGCTGGGGGAATCAGGCTCCCTGACTTCAGACTATATTACAAAGCTACAGTAATCAAGACAGTTTGGTACTGGCACAAAAACAGAAATATAGATCAATGGAACAGGATAGAAAGCCCAGAGATAAACCCACGCACATATGGTCACCTTATCTTTGATAAAGGAGGCAAGCATATACAGTGGAGAAAAGACAGCCTCTTCAATAAGTGGTGCTGGGAAAATTGGACAGATATATGTAAAAATATGAAATTAGAACACTCCCTGACACCATGCACAAACATAAACTCAAAATGGATTAAAGACCTAAGTGTAAGGCCAGACACTATCAAACTCTTAGAGGAAAACATAGGCAGAACACTCTATGACATACATCACAGCAAGATTCTTTTTGACCCAGCTCCCAGAGAAATGGAAATAAGAACACAAATAAACAAATGGGACCTAATGAAACTTAAAAGCTTTTGCACAGCAAAGGAAACCATAAACAAGACCAAAAGACAACCCTCAGAATGGGAGAAAATATTTGCAAATGAAGCAACTGACAAAGGATTAATCTCCAAGATCTACAAGCAGCTCATGCAGCTCAATATCAAAAAAACGAACAACCCAATCCAAAAATGGGCAGAAGACCTAAATAGACATTTTTCCAAAGAAGATATACAGATGGCCAACAGACACATGAAAGAATGCTCAACATCATTAATTATTAGAGAAATGCAAATCAAAACTACAATGAGATATCATCTCACACTGGTCAGAATGGCCATCATCAAAAAATCTAGAAACAATAAATGCTGGAGAGGGTGTGGAGGAAAGGGAACACTCTTGCACTCTTGGTGGGAATGTAAATTGATACAGCCACTATGGAGAACAGTATGGAAGTTCCTTAAAAAACTACAAATAGAACTACCACACGACCCAGCAATCCCACTACTGGGCATATACCCTGAGAAAACCATAGGTCAAAAAGAGTCATGTACCAAAATGTTCATTGCAGCTCTATTTACAATAGCCAGGACATGGAAGCAACCTAAATGTCCATCGACAGATGAATGGATAAAGAAGATGTGGCACATATATACAATGGAATATTACTCAGCCATAAAAAGAAATGAAATGGAGGTATTTGTAATGAGGTGGATGGAGTTAGAGTCTGTCATACAGAGTGAAGTAAGTCAGAAAGAGAAAAACAAATACAGTATGCTAACACATATATACGGAATCTAAGGGAAAAAAAAAAAAAAAGGCCATGAAGAACCTAGTGGCAAGACGGGAGTAAAGACACAGACCTACTAGAGAATGGACTTGAGGATATGGGGAGGGGGTGGGGTGAGATGTGACAGGGTAAGAGAGTGTCATGGACATATATACACTACCAAATGTAAAATAGATAACTAGTGTTAAGCAGCCACATAGCACAGGGAGATCAGCTCGGTGCTTTGTGACCACCTAGAGGGGTGGGATGGGGAGGGTGGGAGGGAGGGAGATGCAAGAGGGAAGAGAAATGGGAACATATTGTATATGTATAACTGATTCAGTTTGTTATAAAGCAGAAGCTAACACACCATTGTAAGGCAATTATACTTCAATAAAGATGTTTAAAAAAAAAAAAAAAGAAGTGGGGTGAAAGATAGTTAGTCTGAACATGGAATATTTCTCTATTATGTCTTCTTTAATGTCTCTGAATAAAGTTTTGGTCTTCTTTCTAGAGATAGACACATCTTTTGTTAGATTATTCGTAGGTACTTGTTGTTTTTAATGCTATTATAAGTTGTCCATTTCAGATACTTTTAAAAACTATTTGTGGCTGGTATATAAAAATGCAATTGATTTTTATAATTAGTCTTGTATGCAATAAACTTTGTAAGCTCTTAAAAAAAAATCTAGAAACAATAAATGCTGGAGAGGGTATGGAGGAAAGGGAACACTCTTGCACTGTTGGTGGGAATTTAAATTGATACAGCCACTATGGAGAACGGTATGGAGGTTCCTTAAAAAACTACAAATAGAACTACCACACGACCCAGCAATCCCACTACTGGGCATATACCCTGAGAAAACCATAGTTCAAAAAGAGTCATGTACCAAAATGTTCTTTGCAGCTCTATTTACAATAGCCAGGACATGGAAGCAACCTAAATGTCCATCAACAGATGAATGGATAAAGAAGATGTGGCACATATATACAATGGAATATTACTCAGCCATAAAAAGAAATGAAATGGAGGTATTTGTAATGAGGTGGATGGAGTTAGAGTCTGTCATACAGAGTGAAGTAAGTCAGAAAGAGAAAAACAAATACAGTATGCTAACACATATATACGGAATCTAAGGAAAAAAAAAAAAAAAAAAAGGCCATGAAGAACCTAGTGGCAAGACGGGAATAAAGACACAGACCTACTAGAGAATGGACTTGAGGATATGGGGAGGGGGTGGGGTGAGATGTGACAGGGTAAGAGAGTGTCATGGACATATATACACTACCAAATGTAAAATAGATAGCTAGTGGGAAGCAGGCACATAGCACAGGGAGATCAGCTCGGTGCTTTGTGACCACCTAGAGGGGTGGGATGGGGAGGGTGGGAGGGAGGGAGATGCAAGAGGGAAGAGATATGGGAACATATTGTATGTGTATAACTGATTCACTTTGTTATAAAGCAGAAGCTAACATACCATTGTAAGGCAATTATACTTCAATAAAGATGTTTTTTTAAAAAAAAGATGTAATTTGTGACATTGATAATGTAAAGTAGTGGGGAAAATTTAAAGGAGTAGAGTTGTTATGTCACTGTACTTAAGCTGTTATCAGTTTAAAATAGATTGTTTTAGCTATAATATGCTTTATATAATCCATATGGTAACCACAAAGAAAATACCTATAGAAGATGCCCAAAAGAAAACAAGAAAGGAATCAAAGTCTGTCTTTACAAAAAATCAATTAAACACAAGAAAGGCAGCAAGAGAGGAAAAGAGGGACAAAATAGCTATACAACATACAGAAAACAATAAACAAAATGACAATATAAGGTTTTCTTTCTTATCACCAGTTACTTCAAATATAAAGGGTTTAAACTCTCCAATAAAAAGACATAGAGTGTATGAATGGGTGAAAAAACAAGGTCTATTGATATATGCTGTTTAAAAGAGACTCACTCTAGATATAAGGACATACATAGGCTGAAAGTAAAAGGATGGGAAAAGATATACCAAGCAATTGTAACCAAATAAGAGTAGGAGTGGATATACTTATAGCAGACAAAATAAACTTTAAGTCAAAAACCATTACAAGATACAAAGAAGGACATTATATAATCATATATAATCAATTCACCAGGAAGACATAATGCTTATAAACACTTACATACAAAATAGCAAAGCATCCAACTATATGAAGCAAACACTGACAGAATTGAAAAGGGAAATAGTAAAAAATAATAGTATATTTCAATACTCTACTTTTAATAATGGATAGGTCAATCAGACAAAAGATCAATAAGCAGAGGACATGAACAACACTATAGACAATTGAACCTAATAGACATATATAGAATATTCCACCCAACAAAAGCAGAATAGATATTCTTCTCAAGAACACATTGAATATTCTCCACATATTTGGCCACAACACAAAATAGCTGTCATCTCCATTCTGCTCCCTTATCTCTAGCAAAAGAATCACCAGTCCACTTCAACTGGAAATGTACCAAAAAAAGAGAATTCTAGGAAATATAGTTCAGTGAAGTGGACAATTTACATAGTCATCACAGTCATCCATTAATTCAATAGTGTTCTGTGCAGTATGCCCTTTGTATTCTCAGTTGCCATATCTGTAGATTCAACCAAACACAAATCAAAAAAAAAAAAAAATTCCAGAAAGTTTCAGAAAGCAAAACTTGAATTTGCCCTGCACCAGAAACCATTTACTCAAAATTTACCTTGGGTTTACAACTATTTACATAGCATCTACATTGTATTAGGTATTATAAGTAATCTAGAGATAATTTAAAGTATATGGGAGGATATGTGTAGGTTATATGCAAATACTACACCATTTTGTATAAAAAGCTTGAGCATCTTCAGATTTTGGTATCTGCATGGGGTCCTGGCATGAGTCCCCAATGAATATCAAGGGACAATTGTATTTTGTTCTTTTCTCACCTTACATATTCTCTTGCCTGCCTCAGCCTCCTCTATGACTTCAACTACCATTTCTATGTGAATATCCCCCAACTTTATATTCCCAGCTTAGCTGACTTGTCTCCTGAGCTCTAGACTTAGATAATCAAGATGCTGCTGGACATCACCTCGATATCTCACATAATCCTCAAGTTATTCAAAATGAACCTCTTTCCTCTTTGCATAGTTCTCATTCTGGTTAACAGTGCCATTATTTACCTAGCACACACAAACCAGAAATCTTCTTGTCATTCCATACAACTTTCCTTCTCAAACACCTATGACTAGTGAACACTAGTTCCTATTTACTCCATTTCTCCTAGACTACTACTGCTATTATTCTAAATCAAGCCATTATCATCTCACATATAGATCAAGGCAACCACCTCCTGTCATCCTGCCCTCTCTCTTTTTACCCTATCATACTCTGTGATTTAAGTATAGAAACCTGATCTATTACTCCTCTATTTAAAACCCTTCACTGGTGCCCTTTAAGATAAAGGATGAAAACCAAACTTTGCATAGCATAAAGAATTCTCAATGATCTATGACCTATCTTATCTGTAATAAGGTTGTAGCTATTATATTTGCTCCCTTTTATAAGACTCACACTGACCTATTTTATTATTACTCCTTCCTTAGAAATTCTCATTCTGTAGCTGGAAGAAAGAAAAAAGCTTTCTTCTCTCTTGATGTTAGGTTAGGATGTGAATCTCAAACTCCCAGTGCTTGTGTTCTTTACACTGTAGAGAAAGCCCTGCATAGTGGAAAGGAACAAACCATAAGATAACAAACAAAGAAGAGATTAGAGACAAAGATGGAGAAACTGAGTCCTAATAGAAGTTGTGCCTCTGGATCCCATTGCCTTAAAGAATATCTTTGTCTTTTTGTAGTTTATTTATTTAAATCAACAGATTTTCCTTATATGTTTAAGTTCATTTGAGCTGTATTTCTTTCTCTTGCAATCAAAAGATTACTGATTCATATAATCCTTACACATACATTTAATGTTTAGCCATACTGCACCACATTCACACACTCCCATCTCATGTCACTGTTTCTTTGCACACAGAATTCCTCCTCATTTTTTGTGGATGAGCTTGAAGAATCATCCTTCAAGACTCTATTTAAACATCAAATCTTACCAAGTTACTTCTTGATACCTTCAGATTAGACTGACCATTATGCTTTGGGGGCCTTACCATAGATACAGAATTTATCACTTTATATTTATTTATTTCCCTTATTAGGTGGTAAAATTTTTGAGAAAAGGGACACTGCCTTCTTCATTTTTATATCATTGATCACAGTGTCTGAGATAGAGAAAGTGCACAATTAATATTTGTTAAATCATGGGTGATTTTACAATTTATGCTTACTATTTTGAAGGAGGATTATTTTTGTGCCCAGGGAGAAGTCTTATCAATTTTTTGGAAGTACTTATAGAAACGCTCCGTATTATCACTTTATATATATGCTATGGGAACAAAGAAAAGAACAAATGCTATTGTTTCCATTTTATAGAAGGTATAATAAGTCAATTTATAGTATTTGTCAAAAACGTAAGTTAACAAAATAAATGGGAATAAAACCAAAAGGAGATCTCCTTTAGGACATGGGTTTCTAGGCATTGTGAAGTGAGATTGATATTAACAAGAAGCAATCCAGTGGAGACTCATCCAAGTCTTGAGGCAAAGTATTCATGGTAAATACCCTTATGATTATCACCTTCAAATTTGGTATGTATAATCACCTGAGCTAAGCTTCATATTCATTTTTCAAAGATCAACAATAATAAATTGATGTACCTATACACAATTGTCCATAGAAAGCTCTGTAGCTTCCCAGTTTAGGTCAGTTTCCTAATATTCAAAACAAAACTCTAAGTCAGTTTGTATGAAATTGAACCAGACAGCCTCTGCATTTCATTTTCAAATTATCTTGCATTGTTCACTTCAACCAACACAAAGCAATAATTTTAGTAATTTAATGTTATTTTATTTTACTTGAGATTAATCTCCAAATTGATAAATAGATGTATATAATTCTAGCCAACTAGATTGATATCAAATAATTGCAAAGAGCATTTTAATTCTAATAGAAACATTCATGTATATATGTATGTGTATATATATATATATATATATATATATATATATTAGCAAGTCTAAAGATAATTTTAGCCTGGTAATACAATACAGCGCTGAGTTCAGGGAATAATAATAGAAAATTTTCTTCATTGAACTACAGAAAAGCTGTGAATCAAACCAGTTCTTTTTCTCATCTGTAGTCAACCACCATTGTATCCCTTTTCCTTTCTTTTGAGGATTTTAGCCAAGAAAAAGATCTAGGTTCATCTGATTTTAATCCCATAGGCAGAGATGACCATTTGAATCAATGAACTCTGATTCTTTCCTATAGGAAAGCTGAAAAATCTTTGGGAAATCCATTTACAAAACAACATTGAATGGAGACTTTTTCCTTTTTGACCTTCCTTTTCTCAATTTCTCAAAGAAAAACTGTGACAGAGCTGACTGTTCTCAAACTTTTTTAACTGGGCTACCACAGTGGTTTTTCTTTTCCTTTCTTTCTCTTATCATTTTTCTTTTATCTGTCTCTCTCTTTTTTTTAATGTATGTGAAATACCAGTGAACTAAAAAGAGTTGAAAGAGCACAACTTCTTCCTAACTTTATATTCTTGCCTTTGGCCAACAACTTCTATTTTTCTCTTCTAGGAAGTGCTGGAGGAGTAAATGAAGAATAGTGAGCCAAATTTCAGAATTCTCAAGAAGAATTCAGGAACAGATCTCTTTGTCTTTAACATTTTCCAGCAATGATGGAACCATATGTGAAAGAAATAGATATTAGTAGTAATTTTGCATTAGGGGTGGTCATGGAGTACTGAAGGAAAAAAAAATCCCACTCAAAGTATTATGCTATAAATCATGCAAATTGAATTTATGTTGTATGTGGGCAAATAGGGTTCCAAAGAATCTGTAAACAGAAGAAAAGAGCCTTCTTTTTGTGTTAACTATTTTTATAGTTTTTGTTTGATGCACTATTTATTCTCAGAGATTATTGCTGAGAGTTGCACATAGTAGGCACTCAATAATTGTATGTTGAGTGATTTCTGATTAAATACAGGAATTGTATCCACTTTTATATGGAAAATCATGTTTTCCTTGAATCTTAATCATTATTTTTATTATAATTATTACTACCTATCAAATTTCTTCAATTTGCCCATCATTGTAATATGCATGCATTGTTAGGTATTTCTCTGTGATAATAGGACATTCCAGAAGTATCAAATAATTTCTTAGGAACCAAGTGAATAAACTATTTGATCAGCAAGCATCTGTTATCAATACTCTAAAATTTAATAAAAGAACAATGTTTTATTAGTGGTAATGTTGGTTTTGTTACAAAGTAAAAATTATCTTATATAAGATAAACACATAAAAAACATTAAAATTTTTTCCCAAAAAACTTAATCATCCAGAAAGAAATACTTTTAGTTTGCTGCACTAGTGAGAAGTCAATTGTGAAAAGTATCATGTTTATTTTGAGTTCTATTTACTTGCTTCTTTAATCAGTTTCTTTCCTATAGCATCTGAATATCACAAAGAGTTCTTCAAAGTACCTGTGATGGTGTTGCATTTGGTTCTTCCAAATGTTGTCTTAAGATTTTCATTGTTTTCCTTACTTCCCTTTAACCTCAGTGTTGTGCTCATATTTTCCTGTCCCATTTTGAATGGCTATAACGTTATCCAAATCTTGATTAGTTGTACATTGGACGTTGCAGATTCTCATCTTTTTACAGCACCAGCACCTTTCACTTCTATCTTTGTTAAAGGAATGGAAATAGTAACAAAACCCACTATAACATAGCACTGGCTTTTCTTTTTGTGAGTATACTATTTCTACCACATTCTGCTGAGAATTTTCAAATAAAGATGTCATATTGCCAAGCAACAGGAGAAGGGTCATTTTTTTTCTTTTGTAGCTTTCTGACCAATGATCACTGATTTAAAGGTAGGAAAAACATTACTTATATCTTATGAAATTGACACCTCATTCAGCGGGGCTGGATCAGCCAGTAGGTAAGCACCAGCCAAGGACAGGTAAGTGTGGGAGTCATACCTACTAAAACCTCTCCAAATAGCAGCCCATACTTCTTGTGGTCTACAGCTCTCATACCTCTATATAACAACAATTCAAGGGAAACATCACCTATTAACTCTGGGAGATGGGATAGTTGTAGGGGGGTTAATTAGATGCTCAGTATCCCCATTATGGTGCTACTACACCCAACCTCTAAGTGGTAGAGAGCCACACTGTTACCGAACCAAACTTGAGTCCACTTGCCCATGCACAGTAAAGCCAATCTACTGACACTGGGTGTGGTGAAGGAAAGTGCAGGGTTTATTGCAGGGTACCAAGCAAGGAGTCAAGGTAGCTAGTGCTTAAAAGGCCTGAACTGCCCAAAGACTTTCAGAGAAAGGTTTTTAAAGAGAGGGTGAGGGAGGAGGGATTGTGGGGTGCAAGATCAGCTTGTGTACATTCTTCTATCTGGTTGGTGGTGAGATAATTGGGAATCAAAACCATCAACTTTCTGGTTCCAACTGGTCTAGGTTCTACATGCTTGTGGGCAGCATACAGTTAACTTCTTCAACCTGGTGGGGGTTTCACTATCTGTAAAGCAGCTAAAAGGATATGGCTCAGAATATTATCTATAGCCCTTGAGGAGGAACTAAAGGTCCTTGACTTTGTTTATTGGCAAAACAATTATTATTTTGTCTTGCTTGACTGTTTTCCTTTCCTTATGCATTTTCTCACTTCTCTGAATAAATTTACTCATTGGAACTTGGTGAAGGCCTAGGAGGCTAAAGTTTTTCTACAGACAATGTGGAGGACATGGCAGGGTGGGGATGATGTGTCCTGCTTGGTTACAACACTTGATCTCATTGCTCCCAAACAAGCAAGATGCTTTGTAAAGAGCCTACATTAACACGTTCACCACCTGTTTTTTATAGTGTTTCACCAATCTTCTCTTTTCAAACTCTTCCCTCATGGAACAACCCAGCCACATCCAACCAAATACCCAGTGACATATAGGCATAACTTGTTTTACTGCACTTCCCAGATAATTGTGTTTTTTACAAATTGAAGGTTTGCTGCAAACCTGCTTTGAGCAAGTCTATTGGCACCATTTTTCCAAAAGCATTTGCTCACTTCATGTCTCTGTATCTTATTTTGGTAATTCTCACAATATTTCAAACTTTTTCATTATACTTGTTATGATAATCTGTGATCAGTGATCTTTGATGTTATTTTGTAATTGTTTTGGGGTGCCTTGAACTGTGCCATATAAAATGACACACTTAATCAGTAGATGAATTTATTCTGACTGCTCCACTGACCAACCCTTCCCCATCTCTTTCCCTCTCCTTGGGCCTCCCTACTTTCTGAGACACAACAACATTGAAATTAGGTCAGTTAATAAGCCTACAATGGCCTCTAAGTGTTCAAGTGAAAGGAAGAGGCACACATCACTCACTTTAAATCAAAAGCTAGAAATCATGCCTTAGGAAGTCATTGAAAGCTGAGATAGGCTGAAAGCTAAGCCTCTTGCACCAAATAGTTAGCCAAGGAAAAGTTCTTGAAGTAAATTAAAAGTGCTACTCCAGTGAACACATGAAAGGTATGAAAGCAAAACAGCCTTGTTGCTGATTTGGAGAAAGTTTAATGGTCTAGATAGAAGAATCAAACCAGCCACAACATTCCCTTAAGCCAAAACCTAATCCGGAGAAAGGCCCTAACTCTTCAATTTTACGAAGGTTGAGAGAGGTGAGGAAGCTGTAGAAGAAAAGTTTGAAGCTAGCAGAAGTTGGTTACGTAAGGAAAGAGGCCATCTCCATAACATAAAAGTGTAAGGGGAAGCAGCAAATGCTGATGTAGAATCTGCACCAAGTTATACAGAAGATCTAGTTAAGATAATTAATGAATGTGGCTACACTAATTAATAGATTTTCAGTGTAGACAAAACAGCTTTATACTGGAAGAAGATACCATATAGGACTTTCATAGGTAGGGGACAGAAGTCAATGCTTGGCTTCAGAGCGTCAAAGGATAGGTTGACTCTCTTGGTAGTGCATAATGCAGCTGGTGACTTTTAAGTTGAAGCCAAGGCTCATTTACCATTCTGAAAATCTTAGAGCCCTTAAGAATTCTGCTGAATCCACTCTGCTCTAAAACTAGAACAAACAAAGCACATTTGTTTACAACATGGTTTACTGAATATTTTAAGCCTACTGTTGAGAGCTACTGCTCAGAAACAAAGATTTCTTTCAAAATATTACTGCTTATTGACAGTACACTGGGTCACCCAAGAGCTCTTGTGGAGATGACAATGAGATTCATGTTATTTTCATACATGGTAATACAATATCCATTCTGAAGCCCATGGATTAAGGAGTAATTTTGACTTTAAGGTCTTATTACTTAAGGTAAATATTTTGTAAAGCTATAGCTCCCATAGATAGTGATTCCTCTGATGGATATGTACAAAGTAAGTTTAAAACATCTGGAAAGGATTCACCATTCTAGATGCTGTTAAGAACATTTGCATTTCATAAGAAGGGACCAAAATATCAGCATTACAGGAGTTTGAAAGAGGTTGATTCCAACCCTCATGGATGACTTTGAGGGGTTCAACACTTCAGTGGATGAAGTAATTGCAGATGTGGTGGAGATAGCAAGAGAACTAGTATTAGAAATGGAGCCTGAAGATGTGACTGAACTGTTGCAATCTCATGGTAAAACTTTAATGGACGAAGAGTTGCTTCTTATGGATGAGCAAAGAAAGTGGTTTCTTGAGATGTTATTTTCTCCTGGTGAAGATGCTGTGAAGATCGTTAGAATGACAACAAAAGATTTAAAATATTACATGAGCTTAGTTGATAAAGCAGCAGCAGGGTTTGAGAAGATTGACTCCAATTTTGAAAGAAACTTTACTGTGGGTAAAATGCTATCAAGTGTCATTGCATGCTACAGAGTACTTGTTTGTGAAAGGAAGAATCAATTGATGTGACAAACTTCCTTGTTGCCTCATTTTAAGGAAATGCTACAGCTACCCCAACCTTCAGCAACCACAACCCTGATGAGTCAGCAGCCATCAGCATGGAGGCAAGACCCTCCACCAGCAAAACCACTGTGACTTGCTAACGACTCAGATGATGGTTAGCATTTTTTAAAATACATTTATTTATTTATTTATTTATTTATGGCTACGTTGGGTCTTCATTGCTGTGTGCGGGCTTTCTCTAGTTGCGGCGAGCAGGGGCTACTCTTCTTTGCGGTGCGCAGGCTTTCATTGTGGTGGCTTCTCTTGTTGCGGAGCACAGGCTCTAAGTGCGCAGGCTTCAGTAGTTGTGGCTCTATAACACAGGCTCAGTAGTTGTGGCGCACAGGCTTAGTTGCTCCGCGGCATGTGGGATCTTCCCGGACCAGGGCTCGAATCTGTGTCCCCTGCATTGGCAGGTAGATCCTTAACCACTGTGCCACCAGGGGAATCCTGGTTAGCATTTTTTTAGTAATAAAATGTTTTTAAATTAAGGTATCACACTGTTTTTTAGAAATAATGCTATTGCACACTTAATAAACTACACCATAATGTAAAATATTACTTTCATATGCACTAGGAAACTGAAAAAAACCTGTGACTTACTTTATTGCAATATTCACTTTATTGCAGTGGTCTGGAACCAAACCCACAATATCTCCAAGGTATGCCTGTATTAACACAACATGCATCATGAGATCCCCTTCTCAACTTGTCCTCTGTGTATTTCTCTAACCATAGAACTCTTCCTTGGTACACATAGTTAATATAAATCCCACTCTTCTGCAAGATTTGAACCCTGACCCATCTATCTGACCCTGTATACCATTACCAGCTAGACTACTGAGACAAGAAAGGTTATTACTGGCAATATAGTCACAACACAGTTATTGGACCAATAAAACATGAATGTATTTTTATGTATTAATCCTGTAAACCAAAAGTATAAATAAATGTTATGGACTATTTTAACCCAGGGATATTTTCTAAGAGTGGAAGTTTTGACAGCAGATAAATGTGAGGGTTTATTTCTGAGCTCTCCATTCTATTCCACTGGTCTATATGTCTGCCTTTATGCCTGTAACCCACTTTTTTGACTACTGTAGCTTTGTAGTAAGTTTTGAAATCCAGCTTTGCTCTTTTTCTGGGTTAGTTTGGCTATTAAGGATCCCTTAATATTCCATGTGAATTTTAGGGTGGATTTTTCAATTTCTGCAAAAAAAAAAAAAGTCATTGGTTTTTGATAAGGATTTCAGTGGATCTGTAGATCATTTTGGGTAACATTGGTTTCTTAACAAGATTAAGTCTTCCAATCCATAAATCCAGGATGCTTTTCTTTTTATTTGTCTTCTTTAATTTCCTTCAGTAATGCTTTATAATTTTCAATGTACAAGTCTTCATCATCGTGGTTAATTCTTAAGTATCTTATTCTTTTCAATATTATTGTAAATGGAATTGTTTTCTTAATTTCCTTTTCAGATTATTCATTGTTAGTGTACAGAAGCACAACTGATTTTTTGTGTTGATTTTTTTATTATCTAATATTTTTTATTGGAGTACAGTTAATTTACAATGTTTCTTAGTTTCTGCTGTACAGCAAAGCGAGTCAGTTATACATATACATATATCCACTCTCTTCTTAGATTCTATTCCCATATAGGTCATTACAGAGTATTGAATGGAGTTCCCTGTGCTATACAGTAGGTTCTTATTAGTTATCTATTTTATATATAGTAGTGGGTATATGTCAATCCCAATCTCCCAATTTATCCCTCCACCCCTTATTTCCTGGTAACCATAAGTTTGTTTTCTATAGCCGTGACTCTACTTCTGTTTTGTAAATAAGTTCATTTGCACCCATTTTTTTTAGATTCCACATGTAAATGGTATCATATGATATTTGTCTTTCTGTGTCTGACTTACTCCACTCAGTATGACAATCTCTAGGTCCACCCATGTTGCTGCAAATGGCATTATTTCATTCTTTTATGGCTGAGTAATATTCCATTGTATATATGTACCACATCTTATTTATCATTCTTCTGTTGATGGACATTTAGGTTGCTTCCATGTCCTGGCTGTTGTAAATAGTGCTGCAATGAACATTGGGGTGCATGTATCCTTTCAAATTATGGTTTTCTCTGGATATATGCCCAGGAGTGGGATTGCTGGATAATATGGTAGCTTTATTTTTAGTTTTTTAAGGAATCTCCATACTGTTCTCCATAGTGACTGTCCCAATTTACATTCCCACCAACAGCGTAGGAAGGTTACCTTTTCTCCACACCTTCTCCAGCATTTACTGTTTGTAGATTTTTTGATGATAGCCATTCTAATTGGTGTGAGGTGACACCTCATTGTAGTTTTGATTTGCATTTTCTCTAATAATTAATGATGCTGAGCACAGTTTCATGTGCATCTTGGCCATCTGTATGTCTTCTTTGGAGAAATGTCTATTTAGATCTTCTGACCATTTTTTGATTGGGTTCTTTGTTTTTTTGATATTGAGCTGCATGAGCTGTTTGTATATTTTGGAGATTAATCCCTTATCAGTTGCTTAATTTGCAAATATTTTCTCCCATTCCGTGGGTTTTCTTTTCGTTTCATTTATGGTTTCCCTTGTTGTGCCAAAGCTTTTGAGTTTAATTAGGTCACATTTTTTAATTTTTGTTTTTATTTCCATTACTCTGGGAGATGGATTGAAAAAGATATTTCTGCGATTTATGTCAGAGAGTGTTCTGCCTATGTTTTCCTCTAGCAGTTTTATAGTGTCCGGTCTTACATTTAGGTCTTTAATCCATTTTGAGTTTATTTTTGTGTGTGGTGTTAAATGGAGGAAAGACAGTCTCTTCAATAAATGGTGCTGGGAAAACTGGACAACTACATGTAAAAAAATGAAATTGTGTTGATGTTGATTTTTGTATGTTCATAAGTGAATGATGAATTTTTAAATTAGTTTTAACAGCTTTTTTAAAAAATGTGGAATCATTAGTATTGGTACATATGAGATCATTCCATCTACAGAGATAATTTTATAAATATTTTCCTTTCCAATTTGGATTACTTGTATTTGTTTTTCTTACCTGATTGTTCTGATTAGGACTTTCAGTACTGTGTTGAATAGAGGTAGCAAACATGGGCATCCTTATCTTGTTCCTGTTTTTAATAGAAAAGCTTTAGTTGCATCATAGAATTTGATGTTAACTGTGGGTTATTCATAGATGACCTTTATTACGTATTACGAGGTAATTTTCTTCCTAATTTGCTGAATGTCATGACTATGAAACAGTGTTGAATTTTGTCAATTGAGATGATCTTGTTTTTAATTGTGTTAATGTGATGTATGACATTGACTGATTTTCATTTGTTGAAACAACTTTGCATTACAGGAATCACTATGTCGTACACCTGAAACTAATATAATATTGTAAATCAACTATGCTTTAATTAAAAAAATGTGTGGAAGCAATTTATAAGCTATAAATGCTATGCTTTGATTAGCTGTTGCTTTTGCCAGATTATTATTTCTAATCAGGTGTTATATTCTGACTATTTACAACTGCATTGTATGGACACCAGATTTTCAATCCTATACTTGCTTTATAGAGAGATCTGAGGCTGGAATCTAGGGTACAGTTCAGGTTAACTGGAAGGCAGGGAGGCACTAAGAGCCTAGAGGTAGAGGCTATTTACCAGAAAGTACAGACTATTTCACTATTTTAACCACTAGTATGGTCATACCAGTGGTACCAGCTGAATATAAGTCCTCTTCTTGGGCACCATGTCCTATTCTAAAGAGTCACAGATAGTATTATTTAGGTCTTTTTAAAATAGATTTACCTGTGAGAGTAAAAATAACATCTTCTTATAAAAGACAGAATATATTTATATTAGCTTAATTTTTGGATTGAGTGGATTTCTCTTCATTTACCATGAAAGAATGGTCTTGTTTACTAAAGATAATAAATAATATTTTTAAATTGCTTACTAAAGTGACTGTCAAATTTTAAGCTAGATTGGCAATTATTTGCCTATGAAAGCTGATTTGGTCACATATTCTCTTTTTTTTTTAATAAATTTATTTAATTTTTGGCTGCATTGGGTCTTCGCTGCTACACGCGGGCTTTCTCTAGTTGTAGCGAGCGGGGGCCACTCCCCGCTGCGGTGTGCAGGTTTCTCATTGTGGTGGCCTCTCGCTTTGCGGAGCACGGGCCCCAGGCGTGCGGGCTTTGGTAGTTGTGTCTCGGGGACTCTAGAGCGCAGGCTCAGTAGTTGTGGCTCACGGGCCCAGTTGCTCCGCAGTATGTGGGATCCTCGCGGACCAGGGCTCGAACCTGCATCTCCTGCATTGGCAGGCGGATTCTCAATCACTGCACCACCAGGGAAGCCCCACATATTCTCTTTTTTGATAATCAGTTTTCTACCCTTAAAATTAATAACATCTAGACTGGAACTGCATCAAAATTGTCCTAATTTTATATGTCACATGACTCTAGTCAATGATTTTCTCTTGATGTATGTTGCTTTCATGAATTGACAAATTTATATTATTCTAAATGTGATCATAGTTATATTTTTATAAATTAATTGAGATGTAATTCATTTTTCATAAAACTTGCCTTTTTACAGTATTTAACTCAGAGGGTTTTTTTTTAGTATATTCACAGACTTATGCAACCATTACCACTATCTATATTTATAATATTTTATCATCCCATACCCATTAGTAGTCACTCCCTATTCCCTGCTACCTGGAATCACTAAGCTACTTTCTGTCTCCATAGATTTGTTTATTCTAGACATTTCATATAAATGGAAATATACATCATGCTTTTTTATGACTATGATTCTTTCACTTATCTTAATGTTTCCAAGGTTCAAGTAGCATGTATCAATACTTCATTATATTTTATTGCTGAATAATATTCTATTGTATGAGCATACTATATTTCATTTATCCATTATCAGTTGATAAACATTTGAGTTGTTTCCATTTTTTGCTACTATGAATAATGTTGTTATGAACATATATGCACAAGTTTTCAAATTTGCCCAACTTTTTGAATGGTTAATATAAATGTCAGTTATTTTCAGAGTATATGTATATGTATATTTACATATATATGATTATGTATTTATATATGAAATCTCTGGCATTTATGAGAATGTGAAAATATTTCTTGAAAAAAAATACTGAAATAAACATTTAGATATTCCTTCAGGAAACAATAATGCCATCTACAGAAAATGTCAAAATCCTGAATCCTAAAACACTGACTTGAACATTTATAGTACTAGTCTACTTTTATGCTTTTAAGTGGTAATTTCCTGTTGCCCATTGGCTACTATAGTTGGAGTCCTCTTCTCTAAAGGGCCATTAATAGTGCAGTGTCAATCAAATGAATACCGAATGTAAAAATATTTAGGATGTGCCTGGCAAATTTAAGCTTTGAATACATGACTTCTACTCTTTTTCTTTCAGTTTATTTCCATCCCATTTCCTAGTTTCTTCCTTTGCTGTGAAATTTTGTATAAACTAGGGAATCAGCAGTTAGTATTTAGTTTAATGCAATAATCATCAGCGGTATTCTACTGAATTAGCTATTAAAACACTTAATTCTAGTCCATATTATGTCTGATGTGTAAAGAGGTGATAAAGATAAAAATAGCTTCACGACTATTGTAAACTTTATTCACAGGATCAATTGCTATCAATGTCAGTAATACACCTCTGTATGTAAATTTGATACTTTACATTTTTTTAGAATATCAGAATGTCCTTCCTCAATCATAAATTAGGCTCAAGATGCAGTTTTAACAGTAATCTTCAAAGTTAGAATAATCTCTTAACCATATTTTAGAGCAAATTTACAAGGCACCCATCCTACTTAAAATATCAAAATCATATGCAAATCTTAACCGACTTTTGAATCTTTCTCAGAATTTACATATAAAATCTGGCTTCCTCGCAGATGGATTTTTCCTGTTACTGTTCTTCTTCTGAGAATCATGGTAAAACAAACAAAAACCTTCAAATATTCATCTAATTTTTCACTGGTTATGCTGTGGTTTAACCAAATATTACCATTTTGTAGTTAATCTATCCTTGTCCATTTGTGCTTGGGTGAGGGTTATTTCTGAGGAAGTTTAAGCCCACTTGCAAATCTCCCATGATTCATAGTTGATCTTTTGGAGCCTGCAAGTGAAGCCAACACAGTGAGCCTGAAATGTTAACTACCAGGATGGTGCTGCTGGTCAACACTCGTAACTCTTTCCTGAAGTAAAGGGGGATAGACTTTATGAGTATAACACAGAAATTATCCTTAACACTTTTAAGAAGTCAATACAATGGGATAAAACTTTTTTAGGCAGAGCTCAAATAGAAAGTTATTATAGGCATACCTCAGAGATATTGCAGGTTCTTTTCCAGACCACTGCAATAAAGTGAGTCAGATGAATTTTGGGACTTCCTAGTGCATATAAAAGTTATGTTTACACTATACTGTAGTCTACTATATGCGCAATAGCATTATGCCTAAACAAAACAATGTGCATACCTTAATTAAAAAATAGTTTATTGCTAAAGAATGCTAACCATCATCTGAGCCTTCAGTGAGTAGTAGTAATAACATCAAAGATCACTGATTACACATCACCATAACAAATATAATAATAATAAAGTGTGAAATAATAAAGTATGAAATAAATAATAAATGTGAAATATTGTGAGAATTATCAAAATGAGACCCAAAGACATAAGTGAGCAAATGCTGTTGGAAAAATGGTGCCAGTAGACTTGCTGAAGCAAGGTTGGCACAAACCTTTAATTTGTAAAAAAATGCAGTATCTGTGAAATACAATGAAACGAAGTGCAATAAAATGAGGTATGCTTGTACTGCCAAATTTATCCTGTTACTTCTCTTCCTAACTCCTCAGTGACATTACCAAGACAGAAAAAAGGCTATACAAGGCTCTTTGCAAGCAACTAGAGCTGACAACTTCTTAGAATGAGCATAGGAGTTCTAACATTGCAGAAATGAGATGGAGAGCTGGAGGTGTTTAAATCTCCCTGCGGGGCATTTTGTCTTTAAAAGTTCTGAATTGTGAACAATTTCAGATAGATACTGAAGCATATCATTAGTTTCTAAATTTATATAATGAGTAATGGGTGTTGACTGAAAAAAATGCACAACCTAAAAGTTGAGAATTATGTTTTATTCAGTGGACAAAACTGGGGAGTTAAGCCCGGACACAGCATCTCAGATAGCTCTTAGAGACTGCTCTGTGGAGGCAAGGGGGAGGCCAGGATATATAAGAGTTTTTGCAACAAAGACCAGGCAGTCAGAACATCAAAAGAGTCACTGTTAATTAAAGAAAACCAGATATCTCAGGTTAAGGAATTTGGCTCTTTTTCTATGTATGGGAAGATGCAAGAGTCTGGACTCACTGAAATCATTCCTTTGATATGCACCTCAGCTATCTGGGGCCAGTATCTTGTTCTTTCTCTTCCTGAGTCTCCTCAGGGCTAACTTCCCGGGGCAGCTGTAATGTTATGGCTTGATGGCTGCAACATGATTTGTTTATTGATACGGTAAGCAATATTTTTCATTCACATGGGGGAACAGAAAAAGAGGGAGAGAGGTTGAGTAGTTGGCTCAAGAGGAACTCAACGACAATGCAGAACCACTATGAGGTTAGATTTGTATAAGATTTTAAAGCAGCAGAGTTCAAATTCTGGCCCAGCAACACATAGTTGGCCCTTATTCAACCAACCGTGGATCAAAAATATTTGGAAAAAAAATTTCTAGAAAGTTCCAAAAAACAAAACTTGAGTTTGCCCTGTGCTGACAACTATTTACATAGCATTTACATTGTATTTGCAACTGTTTACACAGAGTTTACATGGTATTAGTGATTATAAATAATCTACAGATGATTTAAAGTATATGGGAGGATTTGCATAGGTTATGTGCAAATACTAGACAACTTTATGTAAGGGACTTACATTCACAGATTTTGGTATCCATGGGGTTGGGGAAGAGAGGTCCTGAATACTAAGGGACCACTGCACTAAAGTGCAAGCTACTAAATTTCATGGTTCCTTGGCTTTCTTATCTGTAAAATGGGGATGATCACTTCACTGGTAATGTTTCATCATCAGGTACATTTAGTCTCATCAGTTTCTACACGTAAACTTGCAATGCTAGAAACCCATACGTATTCTAAGGAATCCTCTGCTCCAATGATTGCAAAGGACAGGGCATGGATTTTTCTCCCTGCGCAATGTCATTGAAGGGTTAGGAAGAGGAGTTATATGACAACCAGGCATTTAGCCTAAAGGAAACAGGTAAATCATAACAGTATTTCATGATGTCAGAATGACTTTAGACTTTATATAAAGCACGTAGAACTGTGTTGGCTTATAGAGTAAGCATTTAGTAAATGTTAGTGATCATGTATGTTTGCTTCTGCTTTTGTTTGCTATTTAAGAATCAATATAAGTTTACTGAATGATGGGAGTTCATTCTCAACAAGTGTTAACAAATCGAGTTGCAGTCTTAATATAGTTCTGATCTAAAAGTCCACTTTAGGTATTATCAAGGGGCATTATTCAAATTGCTGGCTCCAAAACTCAACATGTGTTTTGCTTCTAAGGCTGACCAGGTGAGCAGTGTCCCTTACAGACTGTGGCAGTTAACCTTGTTCCTTCCCAACTGAGCTGCACGTTATGCTAGCAGAACAAATGGGATTGGGATTCATGTTCATTGCCTCAAAAGGCAGTTTTTCCACACATGTTTCTTTTTATGGCCCTCAATTTAACTTTCAATCTCCATATTACATTGGTGGTGAAAAATTCTTTTTATGGTTTCTAGAATATTGTAAGACTACAGGCTCTGCATTCTCCAGCAAACAACATTTCACTCATCCATGTTAGGCTTTCATTTCTTTCAGGACTGACTATTTTAATTTGTTCCTGGTGGCACTCCAGATTGTTTGCTAAACTGGCTGCAGATGGTTTTGAATGCTGCTGCTGCCAGCGTTGTTACTAGGACTTGATCTACAGATCATATTTCTCGCATCTTACAATCTCTATCTTGGCTGCCTCCTAGACAGCATATGGCTTTTAAAATCCTTTTAATGACCTATAAATTTCTGAATGGCCCTGATTCTGTTTACCTTTCTGACTTTTTAACTTTTTTACACTCCAACACAGACTCTCTTGTCATCCAATATTATTGTTGTCTCATCACGCATAACTGATACTAGTGGACTGGTAATTGAGTTACAGTATAGGCTGATCTTAGCCTGTCCCAGGCACCAGAAACCAGAATGATTTGGAGAGTGCATAGAAAGCAGAGATTTTGTGGCTCATTATTTTAGGTGTATTTAAGAACTAAGCAATTTTCTTTAATTCTTACCTTAACCTCATTGAGATGTCTTTAATTATTTCATACATGTTTTCTTATTTTCTGGCCAAAGAAGTTAAAGGAATGAAGAGGTCCCTCAAATGAATATTTAACAGGTGAGGTTTAGAGCAGTCATTGAGTAAAAGTGCTAGAAGGAAACACTGCTGTGTGTAATGATTTTGGTTGTCCTGAGTAATAAAACAATGTAACATACTTATCTTGAGGACCCACAAACTGTAAAACCACATACTGAAGCAAGGTATCTTTTGGGCACCATTTGACTTAGTAGTAGGGATCATCAAGTTATTCTCTGGGTAGCAGAGGAGAAACAAGAAATAACTAGTCCTCTTTCCCATCTCAGTGACCATGACTAGCACATAGGATTTGTTTCTCTTTTCTTGCATCATTCTTTTTCATCTATCTTTTCATAATTCCACATACAAATTTAGCTAGGAATTAAAAGGAAAAATATCTTTTAATATATGCTGTTGTGTTTTTCTTTTTGGGGGGAAGGGTTTCGATAGAATAGGTAACCATTCTTCTTTTCCAAGTTTGGGAAGCAATTGAGAAATAAGACATAGGAAACAGAGAACTGGAGGTCAAATATAAGCTTTACTATATAGATAAACCTGATTGAAGAATATGGCTAGAGGTGGTCAAAAGGTACAGACTTCCAGTTATAAGATGAAAAAAGAATATGCTTATAGATCTACAATCAAATGGAGCTGATAATACTATGTATCCCTCTAAGCCTGTACTTTAGAACAGCCCACATGGGAAGATTGGTCTTCAGAGCAGTCACGCTTACCCAAAATCACTACTTCACCTTGCACTGAGGCTGAGAAGGAAAAAGAGAACAATTTCTTCACCCTTCATTATTTCAGCTTTTAAGAAATTGGTTCGAAAGAATTCTATTTCTGGGAATGATGAATTAGATTATTTAGATTACTTTCTCTTGTTGAAAACAGTAAGATATAGTGGAATTATATGTTCTTTCCAAATATATATCATATATATCACATATATTATAGTACATATTTAATATATATTATAGTACATATTATATATTATAATAATATATAGTATATACATTAGTATATACTATATATTAATATATAATTATATTAATATATATGGAATAATATGTTATATATTATTATTTATTTTTTACAAGTTAGTTATATATTATTTATGTATTTTTAATATATACTAGTAGGAAACTGCATATCAAAGATTAAATATTTGAAAAAGTCTAAACCTAGAAAATTAGGCAAAATAAACAGAATATCAGAACACTAAAGCCATTTATTTGTCGTTTGTTGTTTGTTTTATGCTGAGGATATGTGAAAGTGACACTATTGGGCCTCTTGTGGCAAGGAAAACAGAAGCTTAAACTCAAGTTTTTGTTTTTCATAACAGATCCTACCCACAGTTTATAAGAGAGTCTCTCCCACATTAAGCTAGGATTGGTCTCACTGAGGAAATAAGGGCAACCCATAATTAAAACTATCTTTGTCTTTCTCCCCAAATGCTGAAAAATATGACTTAAGCAATGAACTAGGAGAAAAGAGAAAAAAATATCTAAAAATTGATGACAGTAGACTAATATTCCCCTTTATTTTCTTTTTGCCCCAGGTTTGAGGAGATTCCCATCCAAATGCCTCTGGTAGAAGACACATACATCCTAGGGCCTTAGGGAACCTCTATGTAATAAAAAAAAAATGCAGTGACTATCATTCTGCCAAAGATAAATAGACATCAAGGCTACAATGTAGTAAAAGTGAGAACCAAAGAAGAAAATAGAGAGCAGAAACAGATTTCAGATATTAGAATTATCCAAAGATTATAAAACTTCTATAGTTTCTATGTTAAAAGAAAATAATTATCAGACTTCTTTTGATTATGAGAGATTAATTTCTACAGGACTTAAACCTTATCATTATAAATCACTATAAAACTGGAAAAAATGTATGAAACAACTGTTTTCAGACACTGAACAATGGTGATTTCAGAACTGTGTGATCTGAGAGATGGGAAACAAAAGTAGTGAGCCCTACAATTACAGCAACTGTAGGTCTGGTGGCAATTTCTGAATTGATACAGAGGTAGGGAATCCGAACAGAGTGCAGCAATTTTACTGAGTTGAGGAGACAGAATTTGCAGGTAGAATATCCTAGAGGAAGGAACTATGCAGAGAAAGAGCTACAGAAATCTGCATAGGGGTTTCCCTGAATCTTTGTTTTAATACCCATCTGTGTATATGTAAGGTGAAACTCCAAAGAATATGCAAAAAAAAGCTTAAAAATAATAATTATTAAGGAACAGTAAACTGAACACAAAGATTTGGAATCGTTTGTGTTTGCACTAGACAGAGTGGAGAGACCTTGTTGATTGAATATACAGCCTCTAAGTAGAGATATAAAAGGGGCACATATTAGCAGTGGGACTAAACAAAGGCTAGAGCAAAGCATCTCTGACCTGGCCCTACAAAAGCTTAAAAAGAGCCCTAAAAAAAAAAAAAAAAAAAAAAAAAAAGAGCCCCAGAAAAGATCAAGCTGATTCACAAGTACCCTAAGTCTCTGCCAGAACAAAGCCCATAAATCTAAAGAGATACAACAAAATCCAATATTCAAAAATAAGATTTATGATGTCTGGTATCTAATATAAGTTACTAGAAATGTGAAGAAGCAGGAAAAAAAAAAAAGACCCATAACTGGTAGAAAAAGCAGTCAATAAAAACAGGCCCAGAAATTACAGAAATGATTAAATTAGTTAATAAAGATTTTAAAAGACCTCTTATAAATATGCTCAATGATTTAATGGAAAACAACAACAAAAGCACCAGAGTAAAAGATATTATAAAATAGTAGGAAATTTAACTCTGGATACTTGGTGACAGTAAAGACTATTAAAATTTAATTTGTGATAATATTACTGTGATTATTTTTGAAGAAAAATATTTCTGTTGGAAAACACATTGAAATATTTACAGATGAAGTGAAATGCTACCTGGGAATAGCTTCAAAATGTTATGGGTATAAAAAAATGTTATGGGTATGAGAGAAGTGAGAAAAGATATAAATGAAGCAAGACTGGCTGCGAGCAAATAATTGTTGAAGCTGTGTGAGTATTATGTTTGTTGTATTGCTGTATCTATTTCTGAATAAATAAACAAAGAAAACTTAATGGAAGTGTTCCGCAGCAGATAGAATAAAGAAATAGGGAATGTGTAAACTGAAAAATTGATCAGAGGAATTCACTCAATATACACACCGAGAGGGAAAAAGATGGAAATAGAGGGCAAGAAATGTGGGGGGAACTCTAAGGAGGTTAATAAACATTTGATGAGTCACAGAAGGAGGAGCAGATATAATAATGAGAAATAAGAAATACTTCCACTTACAGAGTGAAGTGGCCCAGAGGATTCCAACTACAATAAAATTAAAAACTCCACACTTAGTCATACCATAATAAAATTACATAAAACTAAAAAGAGAAAAAAATCTTTAAAAATTGAAGAGACCAAACCAAACCCAAATTCTGTTTAAGCTACTGACATCTGACTGGACCGTAAAAACGGAAGGTGGAAGTAAGTGTAATGATACTTTCTATTTGCTGTGGAAAAGAATTGTTCACTTAAAATTCCAAAACCATCAAAAATATTTTTCAAAATAAAGATATTTTCAAAGAAATGAATCTAAAATAATTTATTAATAGGATTATTTCAATAGGATATTCAAAAGATGTTTAAGGAAGAATTAAAGTGATCCCAGATGGAAGGTGTGAGATGCAAAAGCAAATTAAGAGGGAAAAAGTGTAAATATGTGGGCAAATGTAAATGAACAATGATATACAAAACAGTTAAAATAATGTCTAAGAGAGTTAAAAATTATTGAGTCAAAATACGTGGAAAACTGTGAAATATCAGTCAAGAGTAAGGGTAAATTGCTGGTAAAATATTCTCAGGTCCTTGTGTTATCTGAGAGGAAGGTAAATGTTGATTATACATGTTTTAATGTTGATGTTTTAAGTATGCATGTTTTAATTCTTAGGATAAACATTAAAATATTGAAACCAGAAAGGAAAATGCTACAAATATTCAGCAATACAAAAGTAAGCAATATAGAAGAGAAAAAAGAATATTTATCAAGCAGGACAAATAGATAATGGATTTAAACCCAAATATACCAGTATTTATACATATGCAAGTAGAAAAAAAGGAAGGTAAAGATTTTCTGAATGAATTTTTCAAAATCCAATTACACTATTTAAAAGAGAAACACCCAAAACCTAAGAATATGGAAAGGTTGAAAATCTGAGAATGGGAAAAGATGCACTAGGCAAATACTAAGAGAAAGTTTTTATAGCTGCACTAATAATAGATAGATTTTAGACAAAACATTAAGGGAGGTAAAGAGATCTGCTTCATACTGATAAAAGGATTAAATTCATCAGAAAAATATACTAATTTAAAATTTGTATGAACCTAATAATATCACCTCAAGAAATAGAAAATAATAATTTCCTATGTATTGAGACATAAAAGCATCAACAATTTCAAAGAACTTACATCATATAGGGACTGTTAACTGATACAAAGGGAAATGAAATCTAAAAGTTAATATCAAAAAGAGAACTAGAATATTCCCAAATATTTGGAAATTAAATCTTCCATGAGTTAAAAAGAAATTAAAATGGAAATAACATATTTTAGACTGAATGATAGCAAAATCTTAGAAACATGCATGTTGGAACTATAGTAGTACTTAGAAAGCAGTTTATAGCCTTAAATACCTATACTAGAAAATAAGAAGATTAAAACAAATAAAATGAGCATCCATCTCAGACGTTAGTAAAGGAAAGTAAAGTAGAAGAAAGGGTGAAATAAAGATCAGAAATTAGTGATATAGAACAGAAATATACAAAGATGAACATCACTAAAACCAAGAGTTGGTTCTTTGAAAAAAACTAATACAATTAAGAAATATTTGCATGTATGAAATATATCAGTCAGAGTCCAGGCAGGAGATAGAAACCATATCACTAATTTCAAAATTTAATAAAAGAGATAATTAGTAGCAGAATATAAACTACTAAGAGAGGTAAAGTGAATTCTAACCAATATAGAAAGAGCAGATACAGGGATAGCCTAGAGTTGAGCGAAAGTACCCAAGGAAGGAAGAAGCTGGAAGAAGGGTCCCTACAAGGGTGAGGTTCACACCTCAAGGGGAGGGTGAGGCTGTGGCCCACTGCATGTCAGAGAAATTTGCTGAGGTGCGACAGGTCAGGGTTGGTATACAGGAAACCATGAACTGGGATGCCAGTGAAACTCACTAGGAGCCTGCCTGCAGGGGTGCTGTGAAACTCCCTGAACAGTCATCCACTGAGGTGTCACTGAAATGCATGACATGAGTGTCACCAGGTGTCCCCGATGAAGCTGGCAGCTGTGAACCACAAAAACAAGAAGAAAACACACTAGGACCAGGAAGAAAAAGCCTCTTCTTCCTATAGGTCCTCTCCAGTGTGCTCTACTAACAAAGCTTAATATTGTGTGAGTTGACAGAAAAGAAATATGTGCAAGATCTAGCTCCAGTATCACAAAGCTAAGGCAAGGAAGGGTAAGTGAAAAAATAAATCAATAATTGGCACACATGGAATATTATATGATAATAAAAGTGAACAAATTGCAGTTGGCTGCAACAAATATAATGTTACTTTAAAGAAGCAAATCACAAAGAAATGTATGTACTATGATTCTGTTTCACATACAGTTGAAAAATAATGATGGTAAAAATATAATGTATAGCAAGAACATTCTTACCATAAAGTTACTGTCATATCTCAAGGAGGGAAGGAAAACATTGTGCTTAGTAAGAGACGCACAGTGGTTTCAGGTGGGGGCCAGTCCTGCCAGTAATCCTCCCTTTCCTGATCTGTGTGGTGGGTACACTTTATAACAATAAAGTGGTGGGCACTTTATAACAATTTGTTAAATTATGATATGTTTAATAATGTTCTTAATATACCTATACAAGCTTACTGTTAGTGTTTGCCTAACATATCTTTTTCCATTCTTTATTTTCAACCATCTTGAATACTTAGATGTGCTATATCTCTGTCTAGAGAACTCAGGGGATTCACCAAAGTGGTGACGTGGGCTGAGTAACTGAAGAAACAATAGTCTTAAGGGACAAATAATTCCTTATTCTGAGGTATTATATTTTGAATAATGAATCTCTGACTTTTAGTGCTAGAACCTATGAAGTTTAAGTTGCTTGTTGAATAGATGAATAAACTAGAACTCAGGTAAATGATAAGCCTAAGTCACGTGACAACTTGGGGCTAACAACTCATCTACAGGAGGTCTCCTGGCTCTCAGTTCAGTGTTATTTCTATTACCTCATATATTACATATGACATACCTTCATAGAATGCATCCTAGCATCAGCTGGAGTCTAACTGGGGAAAATGTATTGATCCTATGTAGTCCTATACATAACATATATTCTAAAAAGTCCTAGTAGAACAGGCTATAGAAGTGAGTTACTTTGATCACTTTTCTTTTAGGTTTTAGTTAAGCAACAGGAAATATGCATATATCAATTTTGTCAAACTAGGTTAGTAACTCTTTGAAACGAGGGCCATGTTTTCTACTCATTGTATTCTTCCCTCTTCAGTGACTACCATGACATGGGATATGAGTTGGAGCTTTCTTATTTCATATTTATAGAAAAAAAAGCACATAGTGTGCAAGAACTAATGAATAGGGGCTTCTCTGGTGGTCCAGTGGTAAAGAATCCACCTTACAATGCAGGGACGCGGGTTCGATCCCTGGTCGGGGAATTAAGATCCCACATGCCGCGGGGCAAGTAAGCCCACGTGCCACAACTGCTGAGCTCTCATACCTCAACTAGAGAGGCTGTGTGCCACAAACTACAGAGCCAACACACTCTGGAATCCATGTGCCACAACTACAGAGCCCACATGCCCTGGAGCCTGCACGCCACAACTAGAGAAGAGAAAACCTGTACACCACAACTAGAGAGAAGCCTGCATGCCACAATGAAAGATCCCGCATGCCTCAGTGAAGATCCTGCGTGATGCAACTAAGACCTGACGCAGCCAAAAATAAATTAAATAAATAAATAAATAAATAATAAATCTTTTTTTAAAAAAAGAACTAATGAATACATTTCTAAATGCCCTTTCAGTTTATTTAACCTGAGAATTGGTTCCCTTCTTTAGATATGTAGTTCTGATCAAACTGATAAATTCTTCCACCAGCCCTCCGAACCTCATTCTAGTCAATGTGGCTCAGACTTGGCCTAAGATTTTGTATTTCCTATAGCTCTGTGGGATAGTTTGGAGTTGTATGTTCAAATAGGTTTTGTTTTTTTGGTTTTTTTGGTTTGAATGTATCAAAAAAATCTACAGCCAGTTTGAGCTAAATAGTAATTACTGTCTCATGAAACTTAGAATTCTAGGAACAAAGCCAACTTCAGATATAGCTACAACCCGGAAATCAGAGATTATCATTAGGGTTCTCTTTTACTGTTTTGCTTGTCTCTCTACTTGATTTCATTCTGCAGGCAGGGGCTCTCCTTGTGGCCATCAGAATGGCTTCCTGTACATCTTCCTGGACTCCTTATTAGTTCAAGTAAAAAGCCTTAGGAAATACTATGACTGGCTCTAGTAGAATCATGTGACCATATTGGAATGGCCAGCCTTGGGTCATATCCTCTATGACCTTGTCACTAGCTATGCTACAATGACAATATAACTAACTCCATCCCACAGAGTTCAGTGCAACAGAGAACAGCTAAGAACCACTCAGACATCAAGGGGTACACGTGTGTTGGTAAACAAGCAGGGAGAAAGCCACTTGGACTCCTAAATGGTGCCAAAGGATGTCAGCTTCCTGAGGGCAGGGTCAGTGTCCACTGTCTCCAGCACAGGGGCTGACACATACTAGATACTCACGAAATGTTCATCAAACACATCATTTTCTCACCCATGTAAAATGACAACTCAACTAACTATACCTGATAGCTATGAAAACAACTCACTGGTCACCTCTGTCTTTGAAATCTTTAAATGCTGGCACATATGAAGAGAGGCTTGTCAGTGAGCATTATGGAGAAAAGGATTATACAATATGAGGTCTGGAGGTTCTCCTGGTGATTCCCACCTTTTCTGATGCTGTGAAATGATTGTCATTCAAACGGCACTGGAACAATAACTGAACCATGCTAACATCAAACAAAAGCAGCCCCTGGATTTTCTGACAAACCAGAAATAATTTGCCAGGTGCAGCCCCTGGATTTTCTGACAAACCAGAAATAATTTGCCAGGTGCAGGCAGCATACTTATGCTGGCATTTGTAAGTTCTTACATGTGGCAATAAATATTGGGAGGGAGCCATGTCAGTGCTCTTGGGGGTGGTTGAACCATAGTTATTTGATTTATGGTGTTCCAAATCCAAGCAGAAACTACCTCCTTGCCTCAAGTACATGCAGGGATTCTTGACAATATGTATGGACAGAATGGAGCTTACCTAAACCTGCTTTCCATTGACTTTTACTCTCATATTTGCTTCTGCTAAGAAATTGAAAATGACTAAAGGCAACAAATAAAACCTGTGGCCAGATCATAGTTCTGCAGTTGTTTGGCAAAGGTTAGGCACAGTGAGTGAATAGCAAAAGGAAAACATCTTAGGAATCCACAGATCGAAAAGATTTAAATGCATTTGTTTCAGCATGTACCCTCATATGTCTCCTAGTAGAACAGTTGCTATTCAGGGGTGCATGCCATAGGGATATTTGGTATATATGACAATTAAGGAAAATGTCACCAAACCTTTCTTGGACTAAAGCCTAATACTCATTCTCTGTATTTAACAGATTCTCAGTGGGCATAGCAGAGCTGAGACATCTCAACCATCGTGTGCCAGGGAAGCATCATCTAGGGGTTTGGAACAAAACTGAGAATGGGATCATTAGAAATAAACAGAGTATAAGGAAAGCAGAGCAGCCTAGATCCCAGTGGCACACTACGCGTTGCATGACCTATATTTAAACCACAACATCATGCTGGTCAGGCCATAAAGGGGATGCCTGGAGGAATCCTGAACAGGAAGGGGAGGGAAGGTGTGAATGACATGAATGCATAATGTCCAAAGTCAACAAAATTAATTTTCTCACAAGGCTCATGGTCATGGGGTAGAGCAAAGAAGACAGAAGGCAAAGGTGGAACTTACTTTGGCAGGTAATGGATCATGGGGAGAAAAGCATCATGCCTCTCCTATAGGAATGCTGCTTCCTAAAGGAAACCCCTAAGGACATCTGATGGACACTGTGGTCCCTGTGGCTTTTGCCACACAGGGGATGCTAATGCAATAACAGTCAAGCAGGCAGGGGAAAAATTGAGTATACTCAGCCTAGAGTTTTCCATGAGCTGTTCTTGCCTTGCTCAGAATCACTCTATCATCTCTTTTGAGAGGTTCCCACCTTGGAAAATTTGAGTGGTTCCTTTATAGCAGTGGTTCTCAAACTGAAGTGCTTCAGAGTGACCTGGGTGACTTGTTAAAACACCCATTTCTGGGCCCCCCTTAAAGTTTTTGATTAAATAGCTCTGGAGTGGGACTTGAGAATTTGCATTTCTAAACTGCCAGCTGATACTGGTCCTGCTGGTCCCTGCAGCAAACTTTGAGCCCCACTGACTTACAGTACACAGCCACATATATGTGGCTTTGATTCAGTAGAGATTTGTTTCTTGCCTCAGCTTCCCTGATTTCATGAAAAGGCTAGTAGGAAAAAGTAAGTAAAAAGTAAACATGTTAATGTTCACAAATTCCCCGGTGCATGACAACTGGCAGATTAGCCTGTGATATATTTTGTTTTTCTGTTTCATTTGTCCATAGGGAATATGAACTTAGGTATTCTGCATGTCTTCCCTCTCTATCGTGACAGTTTTCCTTGCCTCCCAACTCAAATGGCAGAACCAGGTTACAAGCCTTTTGTTGTATGTGAAGCCTCCAATCTTCCCTGTAGTGCTACTGTTATACCACCAGGGCAGCAAGGCAAATTCAAAGTGAATGACTGGCAAAGATTATACATTTCTCAAGAGACTCTGATGCCTTTTTTGTACAACCAGCTTAATTAAGAATCCTTGACAGTATATTAACCACAAGCTTATGGATCTCAATATGCCAGTCAAACATAATGAGATAAATGCAAATGTCAAAGTACAGACTCTTTGCCTAGGAACATCTAAAGGCTTAAAGCTGTATCTTCAGTCAGTTGTCAGAAAGCAATGGGAATAGCTGGGCCTGGGGAGGCCAGGGTTTGCCTGTTAAAATGTAAATATCTATGGCATGACCTCCAGGACTGAGCCATGCTATATCCACGTGGGATTTCAGGGTATGAAAATGAAGATAAAAATCTTTGGCCTACAAACTCACATTAAGATAACAACAGCAACAACAGCAATAATAATATATTCCAAGACACTTCTAAAGAATAGGGCTTGAAGTCAGGAGCCAAAATCAAAACTTGTATCCAGGTCTGTCACTATAAGATAACAGACAAGTCAAATGACGGTTCTGTGTCTGAACAGCTAATGAAGTAAGAATGATAGTAGCTGCTTGTATAATTTGTATCAGAATAAAGAGTAATACATTTAATTATATTAATTTATCTTTTTAATGACTGGGCTAATAAAATGACTAAAATATAGGACTGTTACCTACTTGGTGTATCTGGCTCTGGGCCAGATTCGATGATCTTGTAACAGTTGAACAACTTGTAACTTAAAGCTGACTAACAGATGGTTGGTAACCTGAAACACGTGTTCCAGTGGCTGAAGGGCTCTGTCTTGCTAGGTTTGGTGGTGTTTGCCATTTTTACTCAAGACCTGAATTGAAAGTACAGCTATCACATTTATGTGACACAAATTTGGAAGAGATAGCTAATAACGTCTATGAATAGATCAAGAGCCAAATATATTTTCTTTTCAGTTTGACAATAAGGTGACTTTAATAAGTCACACTTTTTAACAGAGGTAAATGTAAGGCTCTCTACCAAGACAAAAAAAAAAAAAAAAAAAAAGTCTGAACAGCAAATTCTACTCGTAGGATAGGTGACTTAAAAATATGTGCGGAAGAGACTTCAAAATTTCACTATGAAGCATTAATGTGTTTTGGATTCTAAGATAGTTAATGTGATCTTTGTTGCCTTTAATGGATTATAATGTACAGAATGAAAGAAGTGATAATGTTGCTGTAAATTAGCCAGACTTATCTCCAGAGTATCTTCCTCAGCTCCAGATACCACTCCATTGAGTACAGAGAAAAGCAATCAAATCAGGGAAGCAAATGGTTTCACATAAGGTGCGGTTGAATGAAATGGGAGATTTTAGCCCTTATAAATGCAAACTGAAGGAAGAATAAGAGCTCTGGTTTAAAGTACTTGAAGGATAGTCATGGTGAAGAGAAAGTCTTAATTTTTTTATATGTTGAGTCACGGAGAGTGTAATTAGGACCAGAAGGTAGAGAGACAGATATTAGGTCAGAACAAGAAAGAAATTTTATTTTAAATGTTTATTTTTTTAAAAATGTTTATCAAAGTAATTCACACACACACAGTTAACAGAGACAAATAACACTGCAAAGCATGTAATTTAAAACAACAGTTATTTTCTCTCTCCCCACCATAATCCTTGCTCCCCAGAGCAACCTCTAGGGACTATTTTCACTTATGTTTCCAGTATTTCCCTCTGTTTTCTAAATATCATGCATATTCTGCTTTAAAAACATTAAATCTAATGACTTCTAGTATAGAAAATGGGAATTTATTTCTCTATCGCCTTGTCCCCTCTTCTCCCCTTCTCCCAGCATAGTTAAATAACTGTTTCTGGTTAAATCAATATTCAGAATGTACTTTATATAAATAGCTCATGATTGAGTCACATAAAATATTAAGATGATATTTTCTGTCTTATACAATGTTTTGTTTTCCTTAGAATTAATGATTATCCTATTTTTGCTATTTCCCCTGGGTGCTTTTATTAATTCATCCTCAAACTCTCCATCAGAGCTGCAAGGCTTCAATCAATGCAGTAAAACTTGTCAGTCAATCTTTCAGTGCCCTTTTTTCTTAGCAAAATTCTCTTTGGGGTCTTCAGCTCACTGGCTCCTATCTTGATTCACTTGTGGTCCTTTCAATACCCTTTACCTATTTCCTGAATTTTACAGTTTCCTCTTTCTTGTTCTATTTCCCTATTTTAATGGAACATTTTTTCCAGTAAGCTTCCTCACGTATAATAAATAAAATTTTTGAAACTTGACCAGCTGAAAATGTCTCTATTCTTTCTTAAATTTGATTAAGAGTATTCCTGGGCCTAGAATTCTGGATTGGAAATTACTCTCTCTCAAATTTTAAAGGCATGGGTTTCATCATTGTTTTCTAACTTTCAGGATTGTTGGTAAGAAGCCTGAGACTATCCTTTGCATATATGTTGCATTTATTTGTTTATTCTCCTTCTGGAAAGTTTTCAGTAAATTCTCTTTATACTTTCTAGTCTGAAATTTCTCAACGATTTGCATTAATGTGGAACTTTTTTATTGATTGTGTGGATACTTTAGAAACTCTTGGCCTTCAGTTCTGAGAAATTTTCTCATGTTCTCTATTAGTTTTTTAAAGAACTTTTCTACTTTTAAAATTACTTTTCTAGTAAAATGTTGTGCCTCCCAGATATAAGTTTCTCATGCTGTCTTTCTTACTCTCCATCTCTCTGTATTTTGTTCTATATTCTGAAGAGTTCCACAATTCTATCTTTCAGTCTATCAAAATTTTTATTTCTATTACTGTATTTTTAATTCTCAAGAGCTCGTCTTTGTTCTCTGAAAGTTCTGTTCTTAGAGCATCCTGTTTTTCATTTTATGAATAAAGTATTATCTCTTTGAGAATAATTTAGTATTAATATTCTCTGCATTACCTTTCTCCTTCAAGTTCCTTTTTTTCCTCCTCACTGTGCACTGATTTGGACTCAGTCTTTCATGTTAGAGTCTTTCCTAAAAACTAAAGACTGGGGCATCCTTTCATATTCTAGAGTGAGTCTGTTAAATTAGGTTCCCTGGAAAATAGATTGTGCAGCAGGTTTACTTGGGATTTTCTTGGGATCAACACCTGAGGGGGAGAGAGAGAAATTGGGTGGGAATATGGTTTCAATCAGTTATCAGGCAAACACAAGGAAAGCTCTGGTATGGGATGACACATCAGAGATGGACTAAATTGAGGCAAGAGGGCCAGACCTCTTTGCCTCACATCTACAAATTGTTGGATTTGGGATGTCCTCTGGGAAAGACTGCAATCATCTACAAATCAAAGGATTTGGGCTAGTCCTCTGGGCAAGGCAACTCTCTGCATTTGGGGTGATTTCCTAAGAGGAAATCAGCTATGATCCATAAGCCACGAATACATCCAGCAACTGGGAGCATCACCTCAGTCCTAAAGGGAGAATCTAGATGATACATTACAGAATACACAACAGCAAGGCAATTAAATTCTGTGATGTGTGTGAGGTTAGGCAAATGGTAAACCTCACCACAAGGTGATCATTTTGGGAGAGTGATCACTTAAGGAGGTCCTTAAGTATCAGTATCAGAGATATTTCTCTTGGGCTGGTAAATTTCCACAGATGAAATTGGGGAAGGAGTTGGGTGGTGACTACTGTGCTGGAAGGCCTTTTGAGAGGCTCAGTGTTCAATATACAGACCTACACTTAATCCCCTTGTTTTCAGAAGGTGCTTCACCTCCACCATCCCCTGTGCCTGGTGTCCAAGTGTTGACAATCTTTATGGTTCAACATCTTCAGAAAGGAATTCAATATGCCTGGGTAAGAGGGAGGATAGTTCTCCAGCTTTATGAGGTGAGGGAGAGAATCTGGGTGACTGACTCTTTTTAAAAAGCCTTTCAATAACTTCTCATTTTCAGCCCCACATCACACTTCAGATGTACCTGAGCCTTTCCATGGTTTGTTTTCTGCCTTGCAGACTTGAGTTTCTCATTTCTCTATTCTGCCATATCAACTTCCAAAGTTTAATTAACATCCCTGGTTCTTTACTCTTGTGGAATTTTAAAAAAACAATTCCTTCCTTGTTTTACTTGGATTTTGGAGATGAAGAGGGGAGATAAATGGGTTGCTCAATATTTCATGTTTGACTTTAGTTACAGTAATTACTTTCTAAAAGGCATAATGTGATATCTCAAGAGGCGATTGTTCTCAGTCACCGGAGGTGTTCAAGCAGAGAACGAACAATCACTCAAGAGGACTGTTGACAGGATTCCTGCCTCATATTGGAATTAGGAGCTCGTTTCACCCAATCCTGAGCTTCTACATTTCCATGTGATATAGGAGAAAGGGCTTTATGTCCATTACAGGAAATGTTACATGAAAGACCAGAACAAGAGTCTATGCATTACAACTTTCCCATTTGATAGATAAGCTTAATACTCAAGGCCCTTTTTGATTTGGTTTCTATTTACCATCTAGGTCCAACTCACAATACTACCCCAACGCAATTTCTTCCTGTCAGCCAGAGATACCCAGTGATGTCTGAATCCCAACAGTGAGCATAATTTAGGCCCAAGGTGAGATTATATATACATAAGAAGGAAAAATGAATTACACATTTCAGTTGAGTACATATACTCATTAATGGATAAGCAAGCTGAAGTGATCAGTGACAGTGGCCACAGAATTCTCCTCTGGGCTATTTATACTTTAGGAGTCAAATTTAGATCAACTTCTCCACTCACATCCACTGAAATTATTTGGAATAGTAGACCAAGTGTTCTCTTTGTTTTCTGTGTTATTACACTTTAGATAATGCAATACTAAGAGGTAATATTTATAAAGCTCTTACCTTCTGCCAGGCAGTGCTCTAAAGCTTCACATGCATAAACACATTTAATCCTCACAATAAAACCTTACAATAAATTCTCATAATAAAACTGTATGAGGTAAGATAAAGTTTTATCCTCATTTTATAACTGATGAAACTGGGTCACTGAAAAATTAAGTAACTTGCCCAAGACCACACAGTAAATGACAGAGCCAAGATTTGAACCACATTCTGATTTTGCTCTAGACTCCAAGCTCTCAAGTGCTGTGCAGCTATGACCTTTGTACTTAAGGTCAGAAATTTTTACACAAAAATAAATATGTGATACAACATACTGTGTTACACAATGTATTATAAAACGTGTGACATAGAAAGGGAGTAATAAGAGTAATCATAACTGTTACAAATAAGCATTATTTTCCAGTCACTCTGCTAAAGTGTTTTACCTATATTTTTCCATTAATACTTACAACAACTCAGTTGCACTTTTGTCCCCATTTTACTTATGGGGATACAGAGAAATTAAATGACTTAGCCAATTTGAAACCAGGATTCTAACCCAGGTCTGTGGGAATCCAAGTCTAAGATCTAAACTACCTCTCAAGAACCATGTAACCTAGAGGAGATCCTTGGCTTTATTTGACTTAGAATTTGCAATACACAGTGGCTACAAATGACTCACATTCCAGGACATGTAGTACAATTAGTAATCATGGAAACATTTACCCTTTGTGGCTGCTATGTGGGCACCAGGCTAGACCATCATTCAGTACTGTAATTTATGACTACTTCATGGCTCACTATTCAAACTCAATTATAAATTAATTTAAAAATTATATGCTACACAGGCATTTGAATATTTGCAAGTTCATTATGGTCTGGGTTAAGCCCTCTTGAGCATTATAGAAGCATGTTTCACTTTTCTCCAGGTTACCTGACCTCACAAATTATGTTTTTATGTTGTATATATATATAATTTTATTAACTATATAAAGTGTAAATATATAATTAATATATGTATATGTACATATAATTATATATGCGTATGCACATATTATATACACATATACTATATAATTAATATAATGTAATAATATAACATATTTTATATAATTAATATATACATAAGCATATAATATATAATTAATATATACATACACATATATGCACATATACATATACGAGTATGTTTACATATCTCTGTACATACCATATTGCTTGTGACTTTCAGATTGTATTGCTCAAATGGCTAGAATGATAGAAGACTCAAATCCTTGTAATCAGTTTCTGGTTTTTGTTTTTTTTTAAGATTTATTGCTGTGGACATTAACTGAAGAATCTCCATGTTTTTATTTTAAGAAGGGAATTAGTTACTGGTATTGGAACCATAATGTAACATCATGATATATAGCAGATGTCAGTTCCATTACAAAGGCACATTTGTTCTCCAGGGAAAGAGTGCATATTTTAAACACTTATTTTGAGGGAGTAGAAATGATAATGACTAGGCTTTTAGATAAAAATATTCCACCAGATGTCACTATTTCCTTTTCAGTGAAAATGGTTTGCCATCAAATGGTTTCTAAGATATTTTAAATAAATTAAAATGAAGTAAATAATTCCCTTGTGTATAGGTGATTCAACCGGCACAACATGTCTACAAAGAAACACATTTTGATATTCAACCCAGTCTTGCATCTCAACTTTGATACTAGCACAGTACAGCTTTCTTAGCAAAGAAAGCATGGTATTGCTACATATTAAAGAGAGGGATTCAAGTATAGTTCAAGGGTCTGTTTAGCTCTAAAGAAAAATGTGGGTAAAAGTAATTTTCCTGTTAAAAAGTAAGGATTTCAATTATAGTCCACAAAGCCCCACAACCACCTTATTACTTTCTCCTTTATTCTTGGGAGTTGTTGACCCTTCCCAACTTTGTTGACCCAAATATAGAAGATTAAGTTCTAAAAACACCAGAAAAAAGATTGAGAGAAATATACAAATTCCCCCCACCTTGTCATTGGGAGCCCAAAATTTATTTATTAGTATCATCTTTCTGTGGGATTATCTGCCATCCATTTCAATAACCCGATCAGATATGGAGGGCTTAATTTGATTTTGCATGGGATAAGTGTGAGGTTCAGTTTTATCTCAAACTATTTTCATTTTCATGGCATGTTCTATTTTCCTGTCTAAAATGTCTTAGCCATGAGTCCTTGAGAACAGATAAACAGAGTGGTGATAAAATAGAACATTTCAAATAGTGTTACATTTTTTCAGGGTTTGGTATTCTTTCTAACAGACATGTTTGAAGACATATACTCACTAAGTCAACAAAAAAAGTAGTTTGATGACCTGGTGTGAATGGATGACATATATTAATTCATTTAGCAAATATTTGTTCAACTTTGCTACACTTCCATTGTTTTGATAGGAAGTGAAGATGACATGAAGGCATGAAAGATAAGATCCCAATCCTCAGGGAGCTTCCAATCTAATGAGGAAGAAGGATAGACATAGGGGGGGTGTAATATGTTCTTAGAGCAATGGCAGATATACTCACATATGTTAGCACTGTAGGCTGACATATTAAAATGAGAGGGATTGAGTTCATATTCCAGAAGTCCTGGTTGCCCACTGACTTTTACTTATGACAGTTCACTAACATTTAGACCATGAAGGTAGCACCCTGTTCAGGATATACTTTTAGTAAGTAAATAAATAAATAGGTAAAATAAAGTTTAAGACATGTACATAATATAATTGCACATCTAAGAGATTTATTTCACAATAATGTTTTATTCAAGCAGAAATGAGAATAAGCTTATTTTTAAAGGTTTCCTAATAAGCTCCTAGGCTTAATACTACCCAATCAGATTGAATTTGGAAACACAAGACAAATTCCCCACTGTAAGTAATCTGTTTATTTTAATAACATAAACCTGAATGTGGAAAAAAAGAGGATGTTGTCTTCTTTTCCTCTGTAAATGCCTAATAGGTATTAATAAAGTAAAGAGAGTATTAGTGGTCATCTTACTGAATTTTTATTCTTACTAGATAATTGCATAGATTGTTTAGTATTTCAATCAAAAGAAATGACTATTTTTCTTTCCATAGCAGTATTAAGTGTTTTAATTCTTGGCCAAGATGAGGACAGTCTTTATTTTAGTTTTGCATTGTCAATGTATACAGATTAGTGTTTTCCCCTGTTACTCTTTGAAGATTTGATAAATTAAAAAATTGAGAGAAAATATCTGAAACCAGCTTGATTGATTATGAAAGAAATAAATGAAGGGGGGGAGCAAAAGGAAGCCAAGTATCTGACTCTTTACTCTTGATGATATATAAATATAAATGAAAAAGCAGATTAAAAAGCTAGGTATGATGTGATTCAAAGTTTTTTTAAACTGTGTACAGTTTTCCTAACCTGTACTTCCTTAATTTTGTAAAAGGAATTTATAATCTATTTGTAATAAAAAAAAGTAGTAGTTTGTGTATCTTCCCTTTTTTATTTTTAAGAAATAACTGCTCTTTATTGTGCTTTTTAAAAATTCTGTTATTTCAAAGAGAAACATTCTATCCTAGAGCCATTGTATATAGATAACTAGTGAATATTTTAAAAATATTTGTTAGTTATATTTCAGTAATAATAATTGTTAATTATGTCCCTGAGGGAAAGAGGAATGACTGAGGCCTCAAGTCACAGAATCCTCAACCACTTGGATTTTCAGGGAATATATGCCTCTGCATAAAATTAAATTAAATTACAGATAAATGCCCATTTTTTTTCATACTAATGTTTGTCCCCAAACTTCTAGCCCAGTAAAATCCATTGCCCATATGTGCTTCTCAAAGGCTTCCAGTTCTCCTTAAACCCTAACTTGCTTCCTCCTGACCTTCTTTTCTTTAGGCCTCAACCTTTTCCTCTTAGTAAAAGCTGTACTCCCTACAGTTGTGACTTTGATATTAAAGTCAATTGTGTCTCCTTCTGGAGGGTGGAGGAGCTCCCATAAGATGTTTGAGTATATTTTGTCAAAAATGATAGCTGACTTGCTTCCTGAATAATTTTCTCTCATCTCATGGATATAAAACAAGAACACAGTACACAGGCTGCCAAAATATATGGAATATGATTAATAAGAAAAAACATAAGCAGTAATAAAACCTCTATGTGAAAACACACAGCTTGTACACCACTAGAGTAAGAAACACAGTTCTTTTGATGCAATCCTGGTATAGATCAGAAAATGTCCTGAATTAATCCTGTTTTGTTTCTTGACTCTCATTGTTCAGATTTCAAAGGCAGTTATTGTCTTCAAATGAGTGTTATTTTGACCAGAATTTAAGCGATCTACTCTATTTTAGTGAACCCCACTTCAGGTCTCTCTTTACTGGCCTGGCTACCTTGATATGTACTGTGATTGTGAAAGGGCCAATTACTTCCTGACTTGGTCCTGGGACACATTCTTCCCATTAAGTATCACCTGAAGCCACAGCACATGCACCCTGTGGGTCACTAATCCTACCTTGTTAAATGTGAACATCCAACATCCATGACTTTCATAGTGAGAAAATAGTTTATAAATGCTCTTAATGTGACTTCGGTCTTGCAAATCTATAGCTAATTCTTCAACATGTTTGAACACTATAGGAACTATCTCTACTCAGTGTGATCACATTTGCTTTCCACCATTTTTCTTGCTTTGTGGATTTTTTATGTAAAGTTTTATTTCTCCATTCACATGTGTTTGTTCTCTTTTCTCATTTTTTAAAAAAAAATATTGGAACATCCAAATTCCCTATGTTTGGACATGGATTCAGAACTGTTTCATGTTGAATAGCTCAGGTTTGAAGAGTCCATTCCTCCAGCAAGGATTTTCTGAACTGCTCTCTTCCTTTTTAGTGTATTTTTCTCACATGAGTTGAGATCTTTCACAGTGTAGTCACACAGAACACTTTATCAGAATGTGAAATGGTCTCCTCACTTCTTGACAAAGCTACTCCCTCAGCCTGGAAAAATTTCCCTACTGCTCACTTTGACTTGACTAACTCCTACTCCAAATTGAAATGTTGATTCCTTTACTGAAAGTGTCTCTCCTCATCCCTCCTTGATGAATTCCCTCCCACAATGCGAGCATAGACTTGGAAATTTGCAGAAAATGTTACTCTAGATCCAGGCCATTTTGGCCGATTCTGTTAAGGGATCTAGTCTCTTTCTCCTCTAGGCAATAGGGCCAGGGTGAAGGGTGAAGATGGCGGGGTTAGGGAAGGAAAACTCTTTAGCATCCTTCCTCCTTCATTCTGCATCACCCACAAGAAAGTCCCTTCCAACCAACAAAAGGTGATTAGAAAAAAAGTACTTTGGGTGTGGCCTAATCGGAAATATAAAATAAATTTCTACCATGGTCAGCTTAGAAGCACAAGATAAAATTCTCTCAACTGGTAATACCTCTGCTTCAAAATAACTTTTTCTTACTTCTGCCCATTCTTGATTCTTTTTTGTTTTTTCTTTTTTTTAACTTTTAAATTTTATTTTATTTATTTATTTTTTATACAGCAGGTTCTTATTAGTTCTTATTACTTACGTACTTTATACATAATAGTGTATATAGTTCAATCCCAATTTCCAAATTCATGCCCCCCAAGTTCCCCCTTGATGCCCATACATTTGTTCTCTACATCTGTGTCTCTATTTCTGCCTTGCAAATCAGTTCATCTGTACCATTTTTCTAGATTCCACATATATGCATTAATATATGATACTCATTTTTATCTTTCTGACTTAACTTCACTCTGTATGACAGTCTGTCCATCTACGTCTCTACAAATGACCAAATTTCATTCCTTTTTATGGCTGAGTAATATTCCATTGTACATATGTACCACATCTTCTTTATCCATTCATCTGTCGATGGACATTTAAGTTGCTTCCATGACCTGGTTATTGTAAATAGTGTTGCAATGAACATTGGGGAGCATGTGTCTTTTTGAATTATGGTTTTCTCTGGGTATATGCCCAGTAGTTGGATTGTTGGGTCGTATGGTAATTCTATTTTTAGATTTTTAAGGAACCTCCATACTGTTTTCCATAGTGTCTGTATCAATTTACATTCTCACCAACAGTGTAAGAGGGTTCCCTTTTCTCCACACCCTCTCCAGCATTTGTCATTTGTAGATTTTCAAATGATGACCATTCTAACCAGTGTGAGGTGATACCTCATTGTAGCTATGATTTGCATTTCTCTATTAGTGATATTAAGTAGCTTTTCATGTGCCTCTTGGCCATCTGTATGTCTTCTTTGGAAAGATGTCTGTTTAGGTCTTCTGCCCATTTTTTGATTGGGTTGTTTGTTTTTTTTAATACTGAGCTGCATGAGCTGTTTATATATTTTGGAGATTAATCCTTTGTCTGTTGATTCATTTGCAAATATATTCTCCCATTCTGAGGGTTGTCTTTTCGTTTTGTTTATAGTTTCCTTTGCTGTGCAAAATCTTTTAAGTTTCGTTAGGTCTCATTTGTTTATTTGTGTTTTTATTTCCATTACTCTAGGAGGTGGATCAAAAAAGATCTTGCTGTGATTTATGTCAAAGTGTTTTCTTCCTAAGTTTTCCTCTAACAGTTTTATAGTGTCTGGTCTTACATTTTGGTCTTTAATCCATTTTGAGTTTATTTTTGTGTATGGTGTTAGCTAGTGTTCTAATTTCATTCTTTTACATGTAGTTGTCCAGTTTTCCCAGCACCACTTATTGAAGAGACTGTCTGTTTCCATTGTATATCCTTACCTCTTTTGTCATAAATTAATTGACCACAGGTGCGTGGGTTTATATCTGGGCTTTCTATCCTGTTTCATTGATTTATATGTCTGTTTTTGTGCCAGTATTATATTGTCTTGATTACTATAGCTTTGTAATATAGTCTGAAGTCAGGGAGTCTGATTCCTACAGCTCTGATTTTTTCCCCTCAAGACTGCTTTGCTATTCAGGGTCTTTTGTGTCTCCATACAATTTTTTTTAAGGTTTGTTAAACTTTTGTTAAGATTCTGTGAAAAATGTCACTGGTAATTTGATAGGGATTGCATTGAATCTCTAGATTGCTTTATCTACATAAAGCAATCTTCTAATCCAAGAACATGGTATATCTCTTGATCTGTTTGTGTCATCTTTGAATTCTTTCATCAATGTTTTATAGTTTTCTGAGTACAGGTATTTAACCTCCTTAGGTAGGTTTATTCCTAGGTATTTTATTCTTTTTGTTGCAATGATGAAATGGATTGTTTCCATAATTTCTCTTTCTGATCTTTCATTGTTAGTGTATAGGATTGCAAGAGATTTCTGTGCATTATCTTTGTATCCTGCAAATTTACCAATTTCATTGATTAGCTCTAGTAGTTTTCTGGTGGCATCTTTAGGATTATCTACATATAGTATCATGTCATCTGAAAGCAGTGACACTTTTACTTCTTCTTTTCCATTTTGTATTCCTTTTATTTCTTTTTCTTCTCTGATTGCCATGTCTAGGACTTCCAAAAATATGTTGAATAATAGTGGTGAGAGTGGACATCCTTGTCCTTTTCCTGATCTTAGAGGAAATGCTTACAGTTTTTCACCATTGAGAATAATATTTGCTGTGGGTTTGTCGTATATGGCCTTTACTATGTTGAGATAGTTTCCCTCTATGCCCGCCTTCTGGAGTGTTTTTATCATAAATCGGTGTTGAATTTTGTCAAAAGCATTTTCTGCATCTAATGTGATAATTATATGGCTTTTATTCTTCAATGTGTTAATATGGTTTATCACGTTGATTGATTTGCATATATTGAAGAAACCTGCATCCCTGGGATAACTCCCAGTTGCTCATGGTGTATGATCCTTTTAATGTGTTGTTTTCTAGTATTTTTTTGAGGAGTTTTTCATCTATATTCATCAGTGATATTTGTCTGTAATTTTCTTTTTTTGTAGTATCTCTGTCTGGTTTTGTTATCAAAGTGATGGTAGCCACAGAGAATGAGTTTGGGCGTGTTCCTTCCTCTGCAGTTTTTTTGAAGAGTTTGAGAAAAATGAGTGTTAGCTCTTCTCTAAATGTTTGATGGAATTCACCTGTGAAGCCATCTGGTTTTGGACTTTTGTTTGTTGGAAGATTGTTAATCACAGTTTCAATTTCATTACTTGTGATTGGTCTGTTCATATTTTCCATTTCTTCCTGGTTCAGTCTTGGAAGGTTAAACATTTCTAAGAATTTGTCCACTTCTTCCAGGTTGTCCATTTTCCTGGCATAGAGTTGCTTGTAGTAGTCTCTTATGATGCTTTGTATTTCTGTGGTGTCCATTGTAACTTCTCCTTTTTCATTTCTAATTTTATTGATTTGATTCCTGTCCCTTTTTCTCTTGATGAGTATGGCTAAAGGTTTATCAGTTTTGTTTATCTTCTCAAAACACCAGCTTTTAGTTTTATTGATCTTTGCTATTGTTTTCTTTGTTTGTATTTCATTTATTTCTTCTCTGATCTTTATGATTTCTTTCCTTCTACTAACTTTGGGTTTTGTTTTTACTTCTTTCTTTAGTTCCTTTAGGTATAAATGTAGATTGTTTGAGATTTTTCTTGTTTCTTGAGGTAGGATTGTATCGCTATAAACTTCCCTCTTAAAACTGCTTTTGCTGCATCCCATAGGTTTTGGATCATCATGTTTTCATTGTCATTTTTCTCTAGGTATTTTTTGATTTCCTCTTTGATTTCTTCAGTGGTCTCTTGGTTATTTAGTAACGTATTGTTTAGCTTCCATGTGTTTGTGTTTTCTACATTTTTTCCCCTGTAATTGATTTCTACTCTCATAGTGTGGTCGGAAAAGATGCTTGATATGATTTCAATTTTCTTAAATTTACTGAGGCTTGAATATGTGACCCAAGATGTGATCTATCCTGGAGAATGTTCCATGTGCACTTGAAAAGAAAGTGTAATCAGCTGTTTTTGGTTGGAATGTCTTATAAATATCAATTAAATCTACCTGGCCTATTGTGTCATTTAAAGCTTACATTTCCATATTAATTTTCTGTCTGGATGATCTGTCAATTGGTGTAAGTGAGGTGTTAAAGTCCCCCACTATTATTGTGTTACTGTCGATTTCCTCTTTTATAGCTGTTAGCAGTTGCCTTATGTATTGAGGTGCTCCTAGATTGGTTGCATATATATTTACAATTGTTATATCTTCTTTTTGGATTGATCCCTTGATCATTGTGTAGAGTCCTTCCTTGTCTCTTGTAACATTCTTTATTTTAAAGTCCATATTTTCCGATATGAGTATTGCTACTCCAGCTTTCTTCCGCTTTCCATTTGTATGGAATATCTTTTTCCATCCCCTCACTTTCAGTCTGTATGTGTCCCTAAGTCTGAAGTGGGTCTCTTGTAGACAGCATATATACGGGTCTCTTTTTTTGTATCCATTCAGTGAGCCTTTGTCTTTTGGTTGGAGCATTTAATCCATTCACATTTAGGGTAATTATCGATATGTATGCTCCTATTACCATTTTCTTACTTGTTTTGGGTTTTTTTTTTTTTTTTAGTTCCTTTTCTTCTCGTGTGTTTCCCACTTAGAGAAGTTCCTTTAGCATTTGTTGTAAAGGTGGTTTGGTGGTGCTGAATTCTCTTAGCTTTTGCTTGTCTGTAAAGCTTTTGAGTTCTCTGTCAAATCTGAATGAGATCCTTGTCAGGTGGAGTAGCCTTGGCTGTAGGCTCTTCCCTGTCATCACTTTAAATATATCATGCCCCTCCTTTCTGGCTTGTAGAGTTTCTGTCGAGAAATCAGCTGTTAACCTTATGGGAGTTCCCTTGTATGTTATTTGTCATTTTTCCCTTCTTGCTTTTAATAATTTTTCTTTGTCTTTAATTTTGTCAATTTGAATACTATGTATCTCGGCCTGTTTCTCCTTGGGTTTATCCTGCCTAGAACTCTCTGTGCTTCCTGGACTTCAGTGGCTATTTCCCTTCCTATGTTAAGGAAGTTTTTGACTATAATCTCTTTAAATATTTTCTTGGGCCCCTTTTCTCTCTCTTCTTCTTCTGGGAACCCTATAATGCGAATGTTGTTGCATTTAATGTTGTCCCAGAGGTCTCTTAGGCTGTCTTCTTTTCTTTTTCCTTTTTTTTTTTTTTTTTTTTTATTCTGTTCCATGGCAGTGATTTACATCATTCTGTCTTCCAGGTCACTTATCTGTTCTTCTGCCTCAGTTATTCTGCTATTGATTCCTTCTAGTGTATTTTTTATTTCAGTTATTGTATTGTTCATCTCTGTTTTTTTGTTCTTTAATTCTTCTAGGTCTTTGTTAAACATTTCTTGCACCTTCTCAATCTTTGTCTCCATTCTTTTTCCGAGGTCCTGGATCATCTTCACTTTCATTATTCTGAATTCTTTTTCTGGAAGTTTGCTTATCTCTACTTCATTTAGTTGTTTTTCTGGGGTTTTATTTTATTCTTTCATCTGGTACATAGTCCTCTGCCTTTTCATTTTGTCTGTCTTTCTGTGAATGTAGTTTTTGTTCCACAGGCTGCAGACTTATAGTTCTTCTTGCTTCTGCTTTCTTCCCTCTTGTGGATGAGGCTATCTAAGAGGCTTGTGCAAGCTTCCTAATGAGAGGGGCTGCTGGTGGGTAGAGCTGGGTGTTGCTCTGTTGGGCAGAGCTCAGTAAAACTTTAATCTGCTTCTCTGCTTATGGGTGGGGCTGAGTTCCCTCCCTGTTGTTTTTTTGGCCTGAGGTGACCCAGCACTGGAGCTTACCTGGCTCTTTGGTTGGGCTAATGATGGACTCTGGGAGGGCTCATGCCAAGGAGTACTTCCCAGAACTTCTGCTGCCAGTGTCCTTGTCCCCATGGTGAGCTACAGCTGCCCCTTGCCTCTGCAGGAGACCCCCCAACACTAGCAGGTAGGTCTGGTCACTGCTCCTTTCCCTGGGTCCTGATGTGCACTCTACTTTTTGTGTGCCCTCTAAGAGTGGATTCTCTGTTTTCCCCAATCCTGTTGAAGTCATGCAATCAAATCCTGCTAGACTTCTAAGTCTGATTCGCTAAGAATTCCTCCTCCCATTGCTGGACCCCCATGTTGGGAAGCTGGACATGGGGCTCAGTACCTTCACTCCAGTGGGTGGACTCTTGTGGTATATAAGTGTTCTCCAGTTTGTGAGTCACCCCCCCCTGCCAGCAGTTATGGGATTTGATTTTTTTGTGATTGTGCCCCTCCTACTGTCTCATTGTGACTTGTCCTTTGTCTTTGGATGTGGGGTATCTTTTTTGGTGAGTTCCAGTGTCTTCCTGTTGTTGATTGTTCAGCAGTTAGTTGTGATTATGGTGCTCTTGCAAGAGGGAGTGAGCACATGTCCTTCTACTCCACCATCTTGAACCAATCTCCTCCCCAGTATATTATTAATCAAACCATTGATTTCTCTTTCTGAAATATCCATTCTCTCCCATTCCCCAAGAAAATGACTTAAAGTAATCCTCTTTCTTTTTTTTTTTTTTTTTACAAACATGCCATCATTTCTTACATTTTAATGAGTAAGCCTTTTCTTTAGTGAATTTTATCCAGTTCTTCCTCAGGGTTCTCAGGGCCTGGGGCACAGACATCTTCCTGGGATGGCCTATTACTGCTCTCTTGGGTTTCAGTTGTGGTTTCCTGAAACCTGTTTCTTCCTCTCTATTTACTCATTTGTTTTTGCTGTAGTGCACTCTCAAGGAACTCCCTAAGAAAAGCTACATATCAGATAAAATTTCAGAGGCCATAGTTGTCTGTAAATGTCTTCATTCTACTGTCTATTGGTTAAGAGTTTGGCTGGGTATAAATTTTTTAGCATTGAAACTTGCTGTTAAAATACCTTATGTCATATAATTCTCCATTCCTTTGTAGGTGATATTTATTCTTTCTAAAATCTCTAGTTATAGTTACTACTCCTCACTCCTATTGTGAGATTTCAAAAAGATGAGCTTTGGTGAGATATTTTTTTCATCTCTTGTACTGGGCACTTGATGAGCCCTTTTAATCAGTAGAATAATGTATATTCACTCGGAAATTTTCCTCTACAAGTGATTTACGAGGTTTATGAGGAATTATACTTAATGGTTAAGAGTAAGAGTTCTGGAGTTCTGAAGCATGCTATTTGATATTAAGCAATTTAAAAATATTTCTCTATTCAGCCATAAAAAAATGAAATAATGCCATTTACAGCAACATGAATGGACTTAGACATTATCATACTAAATGAAGTAAGTCTGACAGAAAAAGACAAATATTATATCACTTGTATGTGGAATCTAAAAAATAGTACAAATGAACTTATTTACAAAACTGAAACAAACTCACAGACCTAGAAAACAAACTGATGGTTACCAAAGGGGAAGGGAGCAAGGGATAAATTGGGAGTATGGAATTAACAGATGCATGTTACCATATATAAAATAGATAAACAACAAGGATTTACTGTATAGCACAGGGAACTACATTCACTCTCTTGTAAATAGACTATGATGGAAAAGAATTTTATATATATATATATATATATATATATGCAAATCATTTTGTAGTACACCTGAAACTAACACAATATTGTAAATCAACTATACTTCAGTTTAAAAAAAGAAGCCACAGACAATATGTAAATAAAACAAAAAACAAAAAATATAATATTTATTTCTCAGTTTTCTTGTCTAAAAATGGAACAATAATATAACCTATCTCATTGAGGTCTTATAGAATTAAATAATTTTAATTTTATTTAAAATTAATTTAAAATGGTTGACTACTATTGTTCTAGAGAACTCTACAATAGTAGTCATCCATTTTTATCTTAGAGTTGAGTTTACACAAAATGGATTGTGTCTTGTATGGAAGATATTATAGTTCATCAAAAAGAGATTAAGCATTACAAATTAATGCAAAATATTATGTATAATAGGAAATATTGTTCAGGAAATGAGGAAACTTTTGTGGATTTTAATTTCCTTGGCATTGTTGCAAAACACAGTGAGTGAGCTAAACAACATTCACCAAGTGAAGGAACATTAGACTTCCAAATCTAGCCTCTTTCATTAAATGATTTCATAGGGACTAGTAAGGAAACAAGAGGTTCTGTTTATCTGAGACCATATTTACCCATCTGCCATTTACTGCCTTGCTTTTTATAATCTTTGCAGCTGAACAAAGACATTTCCTGATAGTCTCATGAAACTTTTCTATGAAAGATTCTTTCAGTGCTTCAATGCTTTGCCAAAGGGGAACCCTCATTCTGCATAAGGATCTCACACATTTTTTAGCCATGTCTGAGAAGAGAACATAAAATCCATCACTCAGTGACATTATTTGGATTTGTGACTCTCTATGGAGGCCACTCTGCTCATAAAACAATGAATGGATTAAATCCATTCAAAAGTGGAGTTTTTCATTTATGACAGATGTAATATTGATCATATCCTTCATTTAATAAGTCATCCAAGTACAATTCAATGCAAGTTACTAGTATAAATTACCAGCCATATTCATCTTGCTTGACTGTTTTATAACACCAAAGAGGAACAAGCAAAACAGCATAAAAATTCCATGTTGAAATCTAAAAGGAGGGTTGCTTCTGCAGCAGGACTTGATACTTTTCTTTGAGAAGTGAGAGAAGTCTGGCCTTTGCCAGAAAGTCAGATAATGTAAATCTAGTTCCATCTGGCTGTGAGTGATTTGTGATCAGACAGGTAACAGTAGGGAAAAGACAGAATTCCTTTAAAAAGCTCTACCAAGTCTGTCCTCTTTCCTTTATCACTACACAGATCTTTCCCACTGTTTCCCCATCTAAGGGATTTCTGCGTGTTCTAAGTCACTGGGATTTAGAACATAGGCAGCAACGTCTCTTCTTTTTGGAGCATGGAGATGCTTATGAGCTGACAGATGACCTGAGAATAATTGAGAGAACCAGTGAGCAAAGGATCAAAGTCTAAATGAAGTGAATATTCTGATTAGAGTTTCAAATGTAGAAATATAGATTATATGCAGTTATGATTATATGATACAGAAGCAGATGAAGAAAAAAATCCATGTGAAGGCAGAATTAGACCCACTGTTTCTATTTCTGTACCTTTATCTTTCTATTTCACCACCACAGGCTTGCTCTACATTACTAAGGAACTGCACTCACTAAGGTGTCCATGGTATCATAATGGCCAAATCTATTTTTTCACAATTGTACCTTGATTTTTTGTTGCCTTAGACATGAGTAATTAAATCCATCTTCTTTAAACCTCTTCTTCCTGGCTTTCTAAGATACTATATACTTTAAAACCTGCCATTTCTAAGTCTTCCACTTTCTCTGAGTTTCCTTTTTCTGCCCTGTTATTAGTTCTTTTTTTCTGTGCAGGACCTTATTGTGGGTATGGATGCTTAAGATCTTGTCTTTGTTCCATATTCCTCACTTCATTACCACAGCGTGAGAACTGCCCCATGCCCTTCTCAAAGGATACACAATCATCTCTATACCAATGATTTTGCAATGCATATGTACACCTTTACTTTGGAAGTAAGACTGTTTCACCTCCTTCAGGGCCCATATGTAGTTAGTCACTGAGTCATGTTGGTTACTCCTCCAAAGTATCTTTAGGAAGACAAGACAATGGGAGATGTCATTATTGAGAGGATGAGCCTGGAAGACAGCTGAGTCTTGGCTTCACTCCCAGCCCTGACCCTTGGTAGTTCTGGGACTTTAGGCAAAGCCATTAAACTTTCTCGTTAAGCACCCCAAGAAGTGTTGTGAGAATCAAATTTGATAGTATCTGTAAATAAATCACTTATAGTTCTTAGCCCTTACTATATGCTCTATAACTAGTTCATTTTTTTTTTCTAGCCAAGCCACACAGCATGTGGGATCTTAGTTGCCCCACGCCCCCTGTAGTGGAAGTGCAGAGTCTTAACCACTGGACCACCAGGGAAGTCCCCTATAACTATTTCTATTGGAAAATTTTCCTGTGTGATTTGCTATACTCAGAAACTCAACATTCTCTGAGTGTATACATTTAAAACAGAACTGATGGTATTTCTCCAAAACTGGCATTCTCATTTAACTTTTCTGTTTTAGTCTGTGGTACCATATCTCCATTTTTTCACCTGAAATCTAAGTGCATATGACTTTTCCTTACTTTGGGACTCTATATGGAATGATTTTAATAACTATAATTCTTATACAGGGCCAGTTCCCTAGCCCAAGCCCACTCTGATATCACCCTGCATGATTCCATTTTTTATTTTCCCACAAGGATGCAGATTTATCTTCTAATTACCCAATTTTCAGTTCTGAATCAGAATTTAAATATAGAGAAAAAATTTTTTGATAAAATGATCTCTATATATTCCTAACTCTGAAGTTTCACAAATTCTTACTTGTTTTATGATTCAATATTTCTACTTTTCTTCAAAAATCTTAATGTCCACCTACTGTCCACAGAAGAAATCTCACACTAATTTTTCCAACTTTAAAAATATTTTCTGATATGGCCACACCTTACTGAGCAATAGCATCTTCCTTTAAGCCTCTGCCCTCTCTGCTGCCAACCAGGCCAGCATCTTCTGCAGATGCTCCCCTCCATTGTTTATATACTTGTCCTCATTATTAATTAGCTCCTTTCTCTTCTTGCTGCTTATTCTTTAGGAACCATACCAGGGAGAGTACAAGTAAGAAGGACATATGATAAATGAAGATGAGAAAATAAAATAACTTTGAGCTAGGTCTTCTCCAATGGTCTCTGAGGTTTTCTAATGAACACTCTTATGAAGGGCATGATAGCTGCTGGCAGCCCTATATTTACATCCTCTAAGCTACTAAATCCTGTGGAGAACCCAGATTGGTTCATGAGCCAATTACTGCTACCAGAGGAATGGTCAATTCCACTCTGAATCACGAGGCCTGATCAATGTGTTCCTGAATTGGCAGTGGGTTTTGTGGCTCTAGCCAAACCATAAAAAATGTGTTACCAGTAAGAAGGAATATCCCACAAACTAAAACAACTAATGTTCACTGTAGTCTCTATATGTTCAGTTAACACATATATCCTCAAATATGTAAACATGCACATAAATACACTCATTCATTCATTCAATAACTGTCATATGATTTTGTCTATCTGAGGCCAAGTGTCCAGCTATTGGGAACTGTGACAGACACATTCAGCTGTCTAGTAAATATCCATGCTCCCATTCTATAAAGGAGAATATTTTCTAGGAAGCTGCTGTCCAAATGACTACATTTTCTGCTCTGCATATTAGTAGATGGGGGAGGGACATAAAATTCCCTCTTGTAAATGGAATATGAGTAGAGATGTACCACTTCTTAGCCAAATTGATAAAGAAGTAGATGTGCTTTCTCTACTTTCACTTCCCCTTTCTCCCAAGCTGTAAACAAAACACCCTGAGACCCTTAGGGGGTGTGGTAGACAGAACATGGAAAGATTCTTTGTCCTGAATCATTACATGGAAAGTTATGTGCCAAATGTTCTCATTGAATTGTTATGTGAGAAAAAAAAACACTTTTATTATGTTAAACCACTGAAATTTGGAGATTTATCTGTTGTAACAGCTATTGGTAACCTTAAGGAAACAAGAAATGCCAAAATAACTGACATCACTCAGAGAAAAAAGAAAAAAGGATTGATTGTATTAAGTTAACCAAAGCATCGATTCCCTTCTTTCATGCATAATAGACTCTTTCTTTTAACCAATGCAAATACTTCTTTTATTTATTGAAATATAGTTGGTGTACAATATTAAGTTAGTTTCAGGTGTACTACATGATGATTTGACATTTGCATACATTATGAAATGATTGCCATGATAATTCTAGTAACCATCTGTTCCCATACAAGGTTACTGCAATATTATTAACCATGCTCCTTATGCTGTAAAATTCATCCCTGTGACTTATTTATTATATAAAAGTAGGTTTGTACCTCTTAATTCCCTTCACCTATTTAGCACATCCCACCACTCCCTTCCTTCTGGCAACCATCTGATTGTTCTCTGTATCTATGAGTCTGTTTTCATTTTGTTTTGTTTCTTTGTTGACTTTGTTTTTTTGGATTCCACATCTAAGTGAAAGCATTTGGTATTTGTGTTTCTCTGATTTATTTCCCTTAGTATAATACCCTCTAGATACATTCATGTTTTGCAAAAGACAAGCTTTCATTCTCTTTTATGGTTGAATAATATTCCACTGTATTCCAGATCTTCTTTATCCATTCATCTATTGATGGACAGTTATGTTGCTTCCATATCTTGGCTATTGTAAATAATGTGGAAATGAACATTAGTATGTATATATCTTTTCAAATTAGTAGGATTTTTTTGAGTAAATACCCAAGTGAAATTGCTGGATCACATGACATTTTTATTTTTAATTTTTTGAGGAAACTCCATAATTTTTTCCATAGTGACCAAACAGATTTACAATCCCACCAATAGTGCATGAGGATTTCCTTTTCTCCTCATCCTAGCCAACACTTGTTATTTGTTGTCTTTTTGATGATAGCTATTCTGACAGATGTGAGGTGATATCTCATTGCGGTTTTCTTTTGCATTTCCCTGATGATTAGTGATGCTGAGTATCTTTTCACGTGTCTGCTGGTCATCTGTATATATTCTTTGGAAAAATTTCTATTCAGGTTCTATGCCCATTTTATAATCAGATTGTTTGGCTTTTTGACTTTGAGTTATATGTGTTCTTTATATATTTTAGATATTAACCCCTTATCAGATATATCATTTGCAAATATCATCTCCCATTTAGTATGTGGCCTTTTTCTCTTGTTGATAGTTTCCTTCACTGTGTAAATCCTTTTTAGTTTGATGAATCCTATTTGCTTATTTTTGTTTTTATTTCCCTTGCCTGAGGAGATATATCCAAAAAAATATTGCAAGGACCAATGTCAAAGAGCATATTGCCTCCTTCTAGGAGTTTTATGGTTTCAGGTCTCATATTTAAGTCTTTAATCCATTTTGAGTTTATTTTTGTATATCGTATAAGAAAGTAGCTTATTCTGAATCTTTTACATGTAGATATCCAGTTTTCCCAACACCATTTATTGAAGAGGCTGTCTTTTCCCCATTGTATAGTCTTGCCTCCTTTGTCATAGGTTAATTGACCATGTGTGCAGGATTATTTCTGGGCTGTCTATTCTGTTCCATTGATCTATGTGTCTTTTGTTTGTGTCAGTACCAAAATGTTTTGATGACTATAGCTTTGTAGTACAGTTCAAAATCAGGGAGCATGAGACAGCCAGCTTTGTTCTTCTTTCTCAAGATTGTTTTGGCTATTTGTGTTTCCATATGAATCTTACAATTATTTGTTCTAGTTCTAGGAAAAATACTATTGGTGTTTTGATGAGGATTGCATTGAATCTGTAGGTTGCCTTGGGGAGTAGAGTCTTTTTTTTTTATGTATTTATTATTTATTTATTTATTGGATTTGTTGGGTCTTTGTTGCTGTGCACGGGCTTTCTCTAATTGTGGTGAGTGGGGGCTACTCTTCATTGTAGTGCACAGGCTTCTCATTGTGGTGGCTTCTCTTTGTTGCAGTGCACGGGCTCTAGGCTCAGGGGCTTCAGTAGTTGTGGCATTTGGGTTCTAGAGTGCAGGCTCAGTAGTTGTGGTGCACAGGTGTAGTTGCTCCGTGGCATGTAGGATCTTCCTGGCCCAGGGATCGAACCCATGTCCCCTGAATTGGCAGGCAGATTCTTAACCACTGCACCATGAGGGAAGTCCATAGAGTCATTTTAACAATACTAATTCTTCTAATCCATGAGCACGGTATATCTTTCCTTTTGTTTGTATTATCTTCAATTTCTTTCACCAATGTCTTATAGTTTTCTGAGTATAGGTATTTTAAGTCATTTAGATTTATTCCTACGTATTTTTTAATTCTTTCTGATGCAATTATAAATAAGATTATTTTCTTAATTTCCCTTTCTGATAGTTTGTAGTTATTTATAGAAACACAGCAGCTTTCTTTATATTAATTTTATATCTGACAACTTTACTGAATTTATTTATTAGTTCTAATAGTTTTTTGGTAGGTTCTTTAGGACTGTCTATGCATGTTATCATGTCAATGCAAATAGTGACAGTTTTACTTATTCCTTTCCTTTTCTTTCTTTTTCTTGTCTGATTGTTGTGGCTTGGAATTCCAATACTACGTTGAGTAAAAGTGGTGAGGGTGGGCATCCTTCTCTTGTTACTGATCTTAGAAGACATGCTTTCTGCTTTTAACCATTGAGTATGACATAGGTTTGTCACAGCCTTTATTACTTTGAAATATATTCCCTCTATACCTATTGTTGAGAATTTTTATCATAAATGGATGTTGAATTTTATCAAAAATTTTTCTGCATCTATTGAGGTGATCATATGATTTTTATTCTTCAATTTTTAAACATGGTATATCACATTGATTGATTTACAGCTACCTTTACATCCCTGAGATAAAGCCCACTTAATCATGATGTATGATACTTTTAATGTATTGTTGAATTAGGTTTGCTAATATTTTGTTGATGATTTTTTCATCATTGTTCATCAGTAATATTGGTCTGTAATTTTCTTTTCTGTGTGTGTCTTTGGTTTGGATATCAGAGTGTTGATAACTTGAATGAATGAATTTGGAAGTGTTTTATCCTTTAAGTTTTTTGGAAGACTTTGAGAAGGATGAGTGTGAACTCCTCTTTAAATGTTGGATGAGTGTGAACTCCTCTTTAAATGTTTGATAAAATTTGTCTGTGAAGCCATCTGGTCCTGGACTTTTGTTGAGTTTTTAAATTACTGATTTAATTTCATTATTGGTAATCAATCTGTTTACATTATGTATTTCTTCGTGATTAAGTCTTGGGAGATTGTACATTTCTAGGAATTTGTCTATTTCTTCTAGGTTGGACATTTATCATTTGTAGTAATCTCTTACGGTCTTTTGTATTTCTACGGTGTTTTTTGTAACTCCTCCTTTCTTATATATGATTTTCTTTATTTGGACCCCTCTCTTTTTTTTCTTGATGAATCTGGGTAAAAGTTTATCAATTTTGTGTATCTTTTCAAAGAACCAGCTCTTATTTTATTGATTTTTTTCTATTTTTTATTTTTTAGTCTCTATTTATTTTTGCTCTGATCTTTATTTTTCTTTCCTTCTACTAACTTTGGTTTTTGCTTGTTGTTCTTTCTTTAGTTCCTTTAGGTATAAGGTTAGATTGTTTATTGAAATTTTTCTTGTTTCCTGAGGTAGGCTTGTATCACTATAAACGTCTCTCTTACAATTGTTTTGCTGAATCCCATAGGTTTTGGATCATTTTGTTTCCATTTTCGTTTCTCTCCAGGTCGTTTGGATACGATTTTGGTTTCTTCAGTGACCCATAGGTGGTTTAGTATCATATAGCTTACCCTTCACATGTTTATGTTTTTTACAGTTTTTTTCTTGTCATTGATTTCTAGTTTCATACCATTGTGGTCGGAAGAAATTCCTGACATGATTTCAGTATTCTTAAATTTATTGAGACTTGTTTTGTGGCCTAGAATATGATGTATCCTTGAGAATATTCTATGTACACTTGAAAAGAATGTGTATTCTGTTGCTATTGGTTGGAATGTTCTATACTTATCTATTAATTCCATCTGGTAATGTGTTGTATAAAGCCAAGTTTCCTTATTGATTTTCTGTCTGGATGAGCTGTCCATTGAGGTAAGTGGGATGTTCAAATCCCCTACTATAAGTGTATTACTATGAATTTCTCCCTGTGTGTTTGTTAAATATTTGCTTTTTTTGTATTTAGGTGCTGCTATGTTGGGTGTACATATATTTAAAATTGTTTTAAAATTGTTTTATCTTCCTGTTGGATCAATTCTTTTTTCATCATGCAATGACCTTCTTTGTCTCTTATTAGCGTCTTTGTTTTAAAGTCTATTTTGTCTGGTATAAGTATTGTTACACAGCTTTCTTTTTGTTTCCATTTGCATGGAATGACTCCATGCCCTCACATTCAGTCTGAGTGTCTTGAGATCTGAAGTGAGTCTCATGTAGGCAGCATGTATATGGATCTTGCTTTTCATCCATTCAGCCATTCTACCTCTTTTTTTAAAAAAAATTGGAGTATAGTTGATTTACAATGATATATTAGTTTCAGATGTACAGCATAGTTATTCTATGTTTTTCTAGGTTATATTCCATTTAGAGTTATAAAATATTCATTATATTCCCTGTTGTACATTACTTCCTTGTATCTTATTTATTGTATACCTATTATTTTGTATTTCTTAATCCCCTTCCCTATCTTGCCCCTCCCCACATCTCTTTTATCACTAGTAACCTCAAGTTTGTTCTCTATCTATGAGTCTGCCCCTGTTTTTGTAATATATAATTGTTTGATTATTTATATTCCACATAGAAATGAAAACCCATACTATTTGTCTTTCTCTGTGTGACTTACTTCACTAAGCCTAATACCATCTAGGTTCATCCATGTTAATGCAAATGGCAAGATTATATTCTTCTTTATGGGTGAATAATATTCTCTCTCCGTGTCTCTTTATATCTATATCCACATGTATCTATCTATCTATCTATCACAATTTCTTTATCCATTCATCAGTTGATGGACACTTAGTTACTTCCATATCTTGGCTATTATATATAATGCTTTTATGAACATTGGGGTGCATATATATTTTCTAATCAGTGTTTTTGTTTTTTGGGGTATAACCCAGGAATGGGATTGCTGGATCATATGGTTGTTCTATTTTTAATGTTCTGAGAAACCTCAATAATGTTTTCCATAGTGGCTGTACCAGTTTACATTCCCACCAACAATGAACTGGGGTTTCGTTTTCTCCTCATTGTCACCAGCATTTATTATTTGTTCTCTTGATGATAGCCATTCTGACAAGTATAACGTGATATTTCATTGTGGTTTTGATTTGCATTTTCCTAATGTTTAGTGATATTAAGCATCTTTTCATGTTTCCCATCTGTATGTCTTCTTTGGAAAAATGCCTATTCAGATCTTTACCCATTTCATAATCTGGTTATTTGTATTTGTTATATTGTTATATGATTTTTAAAATTTTTTTGTATAAAACTTTTTTCAGACATATCATTTGCAAATATCTTCTCTCATTTAGTAGGTTGTCTTTTCATCTTGTTGATGGTTTCCTTCACTGTGAAAAAGCTACTAAGTTTAATTAGTTCCATTTTTTGTTTTTGTTTTTGTTTTTGTTTCCCTTGCCTGAGGTGACAGATCCAAAAATATTGCTAAGACTTATGTCAAAGAGTGCAGTCTTTATTTTCTTGTAAGAATTTTATGCTTTCAGGTCTTACATTTAGGTCTTTAATCCATTTTGAGTTTATTTTTGTATGTGGTATGAGGAAATGCTCTAATTTCATTCTTTAATATGTAGCTCCTTGGTTTTCCCACCAACATTTATTAAAGAGACTATCTTTTCCCAGTTGTATATTTTTGCCCCCTTTATCATATGTGAAAAGACATATATGCATGGGTTTATTTCTGTTCTCTCTATTCTGTTCAATGGATCTACATGTCTGTTTTTGTGCAAGTACCGTGCTTTTTTGAGTACTGTAGCTTTGTAGTAGAGTCTGAAGTCAGGGAGCCTCCATTTTTCTTTCTCAAGATTGTTTTGGCTATTCCAGGTCTTTTGTGTTTCCACACAAATTTTGGGATTGTTTGTTCTAGTTATGTGAAAAATGTCATGGGTATTTTGATGGGGATTGCATTAAATCTATAGATTTCTTTGGGCAGTAAGGACACTTTAACAATACTAATTCTTCCAACCAATAAACATGGTATATCTTGCCATTTATTAGCATCATCTTCAATTTTCTTCATCAATGATGTCTTATAGTTTTCAAAGTACAGATCTTTCACTTCCTTAGTTAAGATTATTCCTAAGTATTTTATTCTTTTTGATGTGATTTTAAAAGGTACTGCTTTCTTGCTTTATCTTACTGTTAGTTCATTATTAGTGTATAGAAAAGCAACAGACTGTACAATTAATATACAACTGTATATTAATTTTGCATCCTGCAACTTTACCAAATTCATTTGTTAGTTCTAATAGTTTTTTGGTGGAGACTTCAGAGTTTTCACCATATAATATCATGTCATCTACTAATAGTGATAGTTTTACTTCTTCCCTTCCAATTTGGATGGTCTTTATTTATTTTTCTTGTCTGATTGCTATGGCTAAGAATTCCAAAACAATATTAAATAGAAATGTTGAGAGTGGGCATGCTTGTCTTGTACCTGATTTTCAAAGTTAAGTTTGATGTTAGATGTGGATTTGTCATAAATGGCCTTTATTATGTTGAGGTATGTTCCCTTTATACCCACTTTGTTGAGAGTTTTTATCAGGAATGGATATTGAATTTTGTCAAGTGCTTTTTCTGCATCTATTAGATGATCACGTGGCTTTTAATCTTTGTTTTGTAAATGTTGTGTATCACATAAATTGATTTATGGCTATTGAACAATTTTGCAGCACTGCAATAAATCCTATTTCATCATGTTTTATGTGTTGTTGAATTCGATTTGCTAATATTTTGTTGAGAATTTTTGAATCTATGTTCACCAGTAATATTGGCCTGTAATTTGTGGGGGTTTTTTGTTCTGTTTTTGTTGTCTGGTTTTGGTATCAGGGTAATGGTGGCTGCATAGAATGAATTTGAAAGTATTCCCTCCTATTCCAGTTTGTAGAATAGTTTGAGAAATATAGGCAAGAAAGCTGCCCTCTTAGCATATCCAGCAGCATGCCAGTCTCATAATATCTCTTCTTTATATGTCTGGTAGAATTTCCATGTGAAGCCTTTTGATCTTGGACTTTCGTTTGTTGGGAGTTTTTTTTATTATTACTGATTCAGTTTCAATACTAGTAATTCATCTGTCCAAATTATCTATTTCTTCCTGATTTGGTGGTCTTGGAGTATTGTATGTTTTTTTGAGTTTATCCATTTCTTCTAAGTTGTCCAATTTGTTGGCATATAATACTCATAGTATTCTCTTATGATGGTTTGTGTTTCTGTGCTATCAGTTTTAATTTCTCATTTTGCATTTCTTATATTTTATTGTTTTGGTTCTCTCTCTTTGCTTGTTAATGAACCTGGTTAAAGGCTTATCAATTTTGTTTAACTTTTCAAAAAACCACCTTTTGGTTTCACTGATTTTTTTTCTTTTGGTCTATATTTTATTTATTTTCTCTCTGATCTTTATTATTTTCTTCATTCTGCTGACTTTGCAAGTTCTTTTTCTGATTCCTTTAGATGGTAGGTTAGATTATTTTTTTGAGATTTTTCTTGTTTCTTGAGGTAGACTAGTATCATTTTAAACTTCTGTCTTAGAACTGCTTTTGCTGTGTCCCATAGATTTTGAAAAGTAGCGTTTTTGTTTTCATTTGTCTCAAGGTATTTTCCAATGTCTTCTTTGATTTCTTCACAGATCCATTGTTTTTTTTTAGTAGAATGTTGTTTAATCTCCATGTGTTTGTGTTTTTCCAATTTTTCTTGTTGTAATTGATTTCTAGCTTCATACCATTGTGGTTGCAAAAGATGCTTGATGTCATTGTTATCCTCTTAAATTTGTTGAGATTGTTTTGTGGCCTATTGTGTGATCTATACTAGAGAAATTCCATGTGCACTTGAAAAGAATGTGTATTCTGCTGTTTTTGGATGGAGTGTCCTGGAGATATCTATTAAGTTCAACTGGCTATTCTGTCATTTAAGCTCACTATTTTCTTATTGATTTTCTGTCTCTATTAGTGTCCATTGGTATAAGTATGGTGTTAAAATGCCCTAGTATTATTGTTTTAATGTCAGTTTCTCCCTTTATTTCTTTTGTTTTATATATTTAGGTGCTCTATATTAGGTGTATATATGTTTACAAATCATATCTTCTTTTTAAATTGATCCTCATTATTATATGAAACCTTCTTTGTCTTTTATTATAGACTTTGTTTTAAAGTCTACTTTGAAACAAAGACAGTTTAAGATACCTCTGGGACAACGTAAAACACAACAATATTTGCATCATAGGGGTCCCAGAAGGAGAAGAGAGAGCAAAAGTGTCCGAGAAAAACATTTGAAGAGATAATAGCTAAAAAAGTCCCTAACATGGGAAAGAAAACAGTCAATCAAGTCCAGGAAGCACAGAGAGGTCCATACAGGATTAACCCAAGGAGATACACACAGAGACACATAGTAATCAAACTGACAAAAATTAAAGAAAAAGAAACTATTAAAAGCTACAAGGAAAATCAACAAACATACAAAGGAATCTCCATAAGGTTATCGCAAATATTTAGCAGAAACTCTGTGGGCCAGAAGGGAGTGGCACAATATATTAAAAGTGATAAAATGGAAAAACCTACAACTAAGAATACTCTACCCAACAAAGTTCTCATTCAGATTTGATGGAGAAATAAAAGGCTTTACAGACAAGCAAAAGTTAAAAAAATACAGCACCACCAAACTAGCTTTACAAAAAATACTAAAGGGTCTTCTCTAGGCAGAAAAGAAGAGGCCAAAACTAGTAACAAGAACAATACAAAATGGAAAAGCTCACTGGTAGAAGCAAACATATACTAAAGATAGGAAAGCATCAACACAGAAAATGATATCAAAAACAGTAAGCATGAGAAGAGGAGAAGATATTTGCAGGATATTTAAAATACATTTGAAATTAAGAGATCAGCAACTTGAAACAATCAGGTATACATATAGGTTGCTATACCAAAACATTAAGGTAACTGCAAACCAAAAATCTATGATACACACATACAAAAAAGAGAAAAGGATCCAAACACAATGCTAAAGATGGTCATCAAATCACAGGAAAAGAAAAAAAAAAAAAGGAAAGGATGAAAAAATATCTTTAAAAAAATTCCAAAACAATGAACAAAATGACAATAAGAACATACATATGGATAATTACCTTAAATTTAAACAGATTAAATTCTCCTACCAAAAGATGAAGACTGGCTGAATGGGTGAAAAAACAAGACCCCTATATAAGCTGTCTTCAGGAGACCCAATTCAGACATAGAGACACACACAAACTGAAAGTGAAGGAATAGAAAAAGTATTCAGTGAAACTGTAAATCAAAAGACACCTGAAGTAACAATACTCATGTGAGACAAAATAGATTTTGAAATAAAGTCTGTTACAAGAGACAAAGAAGGACAGTATGTAATGATCAAAATATCAGTACAAGAAGAAGATATAACAATTATACATATATATGCACCCAACAGAGGAGAATCTCAATATATTAGGCAAATGCTAACAGCCTTAAAAGGAGAAATTGACAGTAACACAATAGTGGGGGACTTTAAAACCCCATTTACATCAATGGATAGCTCATCCACAGAGAAAATCAATAAGGAAACACAGGCTTTAAATGACATATTAGACCTAACGAACTTAATTGATACTTATAGAGCATTCCATCCAAAAGCAGCAGAATACACATCCTTTTCAAGTGCACATGGAACATTCTCTAGGATAGATCACATGTGGGGTCACAAAGTAAGCCTTGGTAAATTTAAGGAAATTGAAATCATATCAAACATCTTTTCCAACCACAACACTATGAGATTAGAAGTCAACTACAAGGAAAAAAATGTAAAAAACACAAACACGTGGAGGCTAAACAATATGCTACTAAGCAACCAATGGATCACTGAAGAAATCAAAGAGGAAATTAAAAAATACCTAGATACAAAGGACAAAGAAAACACGATGATCCAAAACCTATGTGATGCAGAAAAAGCAGTTCTAAGAGGGAAGTTTAAAGCAATAAAATCTTACCTCAGAAGAACAAGAAAAATCTCAAATAAACAACCTAACCTTACCCCTAAAGCAACTAGATAAAGAAGAACAAACAAAACCCAAAGTTAGTAGAAGGAAAGAAACCATACAGATCAGAGCAGAAATAAATGAAATAGAGACAAGAAAACAATAGAAAAGAACAATTAAACTAAAAGCTTGTTCTTTGAAAAGACAAAACAATTGTTAAACCTTTAGCCAGATTTATCAAGAAAAAAAAAGGGAGAGGGCTCAAATCAATAAAATTAGAAATGAAAATGGGGAAGTTACAATGGACACCACAGAAATACGAAGGATCATAAGAGACTATGACAAACAACTATATGCCAATAAAATGGACAACTTAGAAGAAATGGACAAATTCTTAGAAAGGTAAAATCTCTGAACCAGGAATAAACAGAAAATATGAATACACCAATCACAAGTGATGAAATTGAAACTGTGATTTAAAAAACCCAACAAACAGAAGTTCAGAACTAGATGGCTCCACAGGCAAATTCTATCAAACATTTAGATAAGAGTTAATACCTATCCTTCTGAAACTAGTCCAAAAAATTTCAGAGGAAGGAACAATCCCAAACTCATTCTATGAGGCCACCATCATGCTGATACCAAAACCAGATACAACAAAAAAAGAAAATTGCAGGTCAATATCACTGATAAACATGTACACAAAATCCTCAATAAATTACTAGCAAACTGAATCCAATAATACTTTAAAATGATCATACACCATGATTAAGTTGGATTTATCCCAGGAATGCGAAGATTTTTCAATACCCTCAAATCAATCAGAGTAATGCACCACATTAACAAATTGAAGAATAAAAACCACATGATCATCTCAATAGATGTGGAAAAAGCTTTTGACAACATTTAACATCCATTTTAAATAAAAACTCTCCAGAATGTGGGCATAGAGGGACCTACCTCAACATAATAAAGGCCATTTATGAAAAACCCACAGCTAACATCATACTCAATGGTGAAAAGCTGAAAGCATTTCCTCTAAGATCAGGAACAAGTGAACGATGTCCATTCGCACCAGTTTTATTCAACATAATATTTGAAGTCCTAACCAAAGCAATCAGAGAAAAAAAAGAAGTGAAAGGAGTTTAAATTGGAAAAGAAGATGTAAAACTGTCACTCTTTGCAGATGACATGATATTGGCTTCGTCAAAAAGTTCATTCAAGTTTTCTGTAAGAAGTTATGGAAAAACCCAAATGAACTTTTGGCAAATCCAGTAGTATACATAAAAAAAATCTTAAAGATGAACCTTTGGCCAATCCAATACTATACATAAAAAATCTTAAAGATGCTACCAGAAAACTACTAGAACTCATTAATGAATTTGGTAAAGTTGCAGTATATAAAATTAATACACAGAAATCTGTTTCATTTCTATACACTAACAATGAAAGGTCAGAAAGAGAAATTAAGGAAACAACCCCATTTACCATAACATCAAAAAGAATAAAATACCTAGGAATAAATCTAAGGAGGCAAAAGACCTGTACTCTGAAAACTATAATACCCTGATGAAAGAAAGAGAAGATAACACAAACAGATGGAAAGTTATACCATGTCCTTGGATTGGAAGAATCAATATTGTCATAATGACTATAGTAACCAAGGCAATGTACATATTCAATGTAATTCCTATCAAATAGCCAATGGTACTTTTCACAGAGCTAGAACAAAAAAAATTAAAAATTGTATAGAAACACAAAAGACCCCAAATAGACAAAGCAATTTTGAGAAAGTAAAACGGAGCTGGAGGAATCATGCTCCTTGACTTTACACTATACTACAAAGCTACCATCATCAAAAGAGCATGGTACTGGCACAAAAACAGAAATATAGATCAATGGAAGAGGATAGAAAGTCCAGAAATAAACCCATACTCCTATGATCAATTAATCTACAACAAAGGAGGCAAGAATATACATGAAAAGAGTCCCTTCAATAAGTGGTGCTGGGAAAACTGTACAGCTACATGTAAAATAATGAAATTATAACATTCTCTAACATGATACACACAAAAAAAAACCTCAAAATGGATTAAAGACCTAAATGTGAGACTGGATATGATAAGACTACTAGAGGAAATCAAAGGCAGAACACTCTTTGACATAAATTGCACCAATATCTTTTTAGATCCATCCATAAAGTAATGGAAATAAAATAAAAAATAAACAAATGGGACCTAATTAAACTCAAAAACTTTTGCACATCAAAGGAAACCATAAACAAAATGAAAAGACCAACTACAGAATGAGAGAAAATATTTGCAAAAGATGCAACCGACAAGGGATTATTAATCTCCAAAATATACAAACAGCTCAGGAGCTCAATATCAAAAACAAAAACAAACAAAAAAAAACACAGTCAAAAAATGGGCAGAAGATCTAAATAGACATTTCTCCAAGGAAAGCATACAGATGGCCAAAAAACACATGAAAAGATGCTCAACATTTCTAATTATTAGAGAAATGCAAATCAAAACTTCAGTGAGTTATCATCTCACACAATTCAGAATGGCCATCATCAAAAATATCTACAAACAATAAATGCTAGAGAGGGTGTGGAGAAAAGGGAATCCTCTTACACTGTTGGTGGGAATGTAAATTGGTAAAACCATTATGGAGAACAGTATGGAGGTTCCTTAAAAAACTAAAAATGGAGCTGCTGTATGATCCAGCAATCCCACTCCTGAGCATATATCTAGAGAAAACCAGAATTTGAATGATGCATGCACCCCGATGTTCATTGCAACACTATTTATAATAGCCAGGACATGGGAGCAACCTAAATGTCCATTGACAGAGGAATGGATAAAGCAGATGTGGTACATATATACAATGTAATATTACTCAGCCATAAATAGGAACAAAGTAGTGCCACTTGCAGAGACATAGATGGACCTAGGGATTGTCATACAGAGTGAAGTAAGTCAGAAAGAGAAAAACAAATATTGTGTAGTATCACTTATATGTGGAATCTAGAAAAATGGTACAGATGAACTTATTTGCAAAGAAGAAATAGAGTCACAGATGTAGAGAACAAATGTATAGTTACCAAAGGGGAAGGGTTGTAGGATGGACTGGTAGATTGGGTTTGGCATATATACACTACTATGTATAAAACAGATAACTAATGAAAACATAGTGTATGGCATAGGGAACTATACTCAATGCTATGTGGTGAACGAAATGGGAAGGAAATCTAAAAAAGAATGGATATATGTATATGTATAACTGATTCACTTTGCTGCACAGCAGAAACTAACACAACATTGTAAAGCAACTATACTCCAATAAAAAATTATTTTAAAAAAAGAATGAAATAATGCCATTTGCAGCAACATGGATGGACCTAGAGATTATCATGCTAAGTGAAATAAATCAGACAGAGAAAGACAAATATCATATGATATCCCTTAAATGTGAAATCTAAAGAAATGATACAAATGAACTTATAACAAACAGACTCACCAATGTAGAAAACAAACTTATGGTTGCCAAAGGGGAAAGGTGGGGAGGAGGAATAAATTAGGAGTTTGGGATTAACATTTACATACTATATACATAGAAAATAGATAATCAACGAAGATCTAGTATTGTACAGGGAGCTCTACTTATTATTCAGTAATAATTTATATGGGAAAAAAATCTGAAACAGAATATATATATATATAACTGAATCACTTTGCTGTGCACCTGTAACTAACACAACATAGCAAATCACCTATACTCCAATGTAAACTAAAAAACATTTTTAAGTTATTAAAACAGCCTTTCACTCTTCACAAAAATTAACTCAAAATGGCTCATAGACCTGAGAGGAAAACACAAAACTATAGAACTATAAATCTCCTAGTAGAGAACACAGGAGAAAACCTAAATAATCTTGGGAATGGTGATGCATTTTTAAATGCATCACTATGAAAGAAATAATGGATAAGCTAAACTTCATTAAAATTTAAAAAAATTCTGGAGAATGGGGATCAAGATGGTGGAGGAGTAGGAAACATGGATAAAGAAGATGTGGTACATATATACAATAGAATATTACTCAGCCACAAAATAGAACAAAATAATTCTCTTTGCAGCAACATGGATAGACCTAGAGATTGTCATATTGAATGAAGTTAAATCAGACACAGAAAGGCAAATATCATATGATATCGCTTATATGTGGAATCTAAAAAAAGGGGTATAAATGAACTTATTTACAAAAGAGAAGTAGAATCACAGATGTAGAAAAAAAACTTAAAGTTACCAGGGGATAATGGGGGGGTGGGGGAGGGAGGGATAAATTGAGAGACTGGGGTTGACATATACACACTACTATATATAAAATAGTAACTAACAAGAACCTACTGTATAACAAGGGAACTCTACTCAATACTCTGTAATGGCCTATATGGGAAAAGGATCTATAAAAAGAGTCAATATATGTATATGTATAACTGATTCACTTTGCTGTATACCTGAAACTAACACAACATTGTAAGGCAACTATACTTCAATAAATTTTTTTTTTAAAAGAATTAAAAACTTTCCCCTGTGAAAGAAATGTCAACAGTTCAAGAAGACAAGTCAGAGTGGAAGAAACTATTTACAAAAGACACATCTGATGAATATTATCCAAAATATACAAATAACTTTTAAAGCTCAACAATAAGCAAACATACAATCCAATTAAAGAATGGGCCAAAGATCTTAACAGACACCTGACCAAGGAAGAAATGCAGATGGGAAATAAGTATAGGTAAAGATGTTCCACATCATATGTGATCAGGGAAATGCAAATTAAAACAACAATGAAATACCACTACACAGCCTTTAGATTGGCCATAATCCATAACACTGACAATGCCAAATGCTGACAAGGATGTGGAGCAACAGGAACTCTCATTCATTGCTGGTGGGAATGCAAAATCATATAGCCATTTTGGAAGACAGTTTGATGGTTTTTTACAAAACTAAGCATATTTTTATGATATAATTCTGCAATTATGTTCCTTGGTATCAACCCAAAATAGTTGAAAGCTTAGGTCCACAACAAAAACCTGCACACAGATATTTATAGCTGCTTCATCCATAATTACCAAAACTCAGAAGCAACCAACATATCCTTAAATAGGTGAATAGATAAATAAACTGTGGTACATTCAGACAATGGAACTAAAAAAGAAATGAGCTGTCAAACAATGAAAATACATGGAATGCATTTTACAAAGTGAAAGAAGCCAGTGTGAAAAGTAGTACTTTTCATACTGTATGATTCCAACTATATGACATTCTGGAAAAGGCAAAAATAAGGAGACTATACATATCAGTGTTTGTGAGGGATTGGGGGAAGGGGAGAGATTAATAAGCAATGTATAGAAGATTTTTTAGGACAGTGAAAAAATTTTGTATAATACTGCAGTGATGGATATATGTCATTATACATTTGTCCAAGCCCATAGAATGGACAACATCAAGAATGAACCCTAATGTAAATACGGGATTTTGAGTGATTATGTTGTGTCAATGTAGGTTTATCAATTCTAACAAATGTATCACCCACTCTGGTGGGTGACACTGATAATAGGGGAAGCTATGTAGGTGTCAGGGCAGGGAGTATATGGGAAATCTCTGTCTTTTCCTCTTGATTTTGCTGTGAACCTAGAACTGTTCTAAAATGCTGACTTTTAAAAAATTACTAGAACTTAATTTCTGTTTTCTAGGATGGAGTTTTTTTCTTTTCCTCTTGTGAAAGATTTTTTTTTCTTTATTCTGGGAAGGTTTATCTTTTGGGGATTTTTAAAGTTTTTCAGACATACAGAAAGTTACCTACGTTTTCTTCTTGAGAATTTCTTGATATCAGAAAAATAATCTACATGCAGACACTTAAGACTAAGTTAGCAAATGTTCTCTTTGGTAATGTGGTTCTGATTTAGATTGCCCTTGGTTAGCACTTATTATTTCTTCATTTGTTTGTATGTTTCCCATGCAAGCATTTGCTCACAAAATGCTGGAAACAGAAACTAAAGTGTTACTACCTAGCCCCAACCTTGTTGATTTCATTTATGTTTTTCAATGCACAGTATTCTACACTTTGGGGAATACACAGGGAATTCTGTATTGTGGAATTGTCCTTAAGGGTGCCTGGGTAGACGAATACCTGTGGCAAGGGGGTGAATTTCTCCCTGAAGAGAATGCATGTGCACCATGAATCAGGCTGGGAGAGGTCAATCAAGGGCAGAAATTGAGATCTCCTGGGGGTGTCAACAGGAAAGCTATTTCTTTTCTCTTTAGCCTCAGGGAGTTGGCATCTAGCCTACAGAAGAAGAGGTGTAGTTAGGAAATTCTCCTTGCCCATTTACCAGGAATTAAGCTGAACTCTATGAGACAGGAAAGACAAGAGATGGCACAGAAGTTGATTTTTACCACAGTGAGGGAGGCCAAAATCTAATGGAAAAAATGGTCCCAGGAGACCTTTGACCTGTGGCTTGAGATTATAGATTCTAAAAACAACCACAACCAAATATAAGTTTCCTGCATTACAGTTCCCTTCTCTTGTTTCTTTTTGGAACAGCCTTGTTAAACAAATTGCATACGCCTGTTGTGCTTCAGAGAATTGAGACATGAGCTTGCCACTATGCTTGAGGTGAAGTCAAAGAAGAAGGGGAACCCCTCCAGAGATACATATGAATTGAAGCTCAGCACAGAACTAGGGAACAAGGTCTAGAATCAGGGTCCTGGGTCCAAGTGACCAGTGAGTACCAGAAAAGATTTTGATAGCCTATGTTTTAAGAGCATAACAAATGCTCTCAGGATTTCCAGAGGCACCTGGGAGAAGGAAACCTAATAAAAGACTAGCATCTCTAAGTCAAACAGGATGAGTGTCTGTACCAAGATAAATCAGTAAAACAAAGGAAGTACTACTTTATTTTGAAGTCACAGACTTCTGAGGACTGGAGAATATGAGTTAAAATGTATTTTCAATTTTTCTCTTTTCAATTTTTCTTGTGCTTTACCCAGTTCCTGATAAAACAAATGTTTTAAAATTTCCACCTGTAGATAGAAATACATAGTTTTACCTTTCTGGTGAAGTCCTTGATTACATTTGAGAAAAAGGCAAAAGACAGAGGAAGAACAGTGATATTTAGAACACCTGAAGAATAGCATAACTTAATACTGAAAATATTGGGTTGGCTAAACTTTTGTTTGGGTTTTTCTGTAAGATGTTATGGAAAAACCCAAATGAAATTTTTGGCCAACTCAATATTATTTTTATAAATTAATTTCTGAACATGAAATTAATATGCTATATATGCATTAATTTTATGTGTAAAACAAGCCCAACTCTACTTGTCACAACCTTAAAAAACAGATTTTTTTTAACATCTTTATTAGAGTATAATTGCTTTACAATGGTGTGTTAGTTGCTGCTTTATAACAAAGTGAATCAGTTATACATATACATATGTCTCCATCTCTCTTCCCTCTTGCATCTCACTCCCTCCCACCCTCCCTATCCCACCCCTCTGGGTGGTCACAAAGCACCGAGCTGATCTCCCTGTGCTATGCGGCTGCTTCCCACTAGCTATCTATTTTACGTTTGATAGTGTATATATGTCCATACCACTCTCTCACTTTGTCCCAGCCTACCATTCCCCCTCCCCGTATCCTCAAGTCCATTCTCTACTAGGTCTGCATCTTTATTCCCGTCTTGCCCCTAGGTTATTCTGATCTTTTTTTTTTTTTCTTTTTTTAGATTCCATATATATGTGTTAGCATATGGTATCTGTTTTCCTATTTCTGACTTACTTCACTCTGTATGACAATCTCTATGTCCATCCACCTCACTACAAATAACTCAGTTTAATTCCTTTTTATGACTGAGTAATATTCCATTGTATATATGTGCCACATCTACTTTTTACATTCATCTCTGTTGATGGACACTTCAGTTGCTTCCATGTCCTGGCTATTGTAAATAGAGCTGCAATGAACATTTTGGTACATGACTCTTTTTGAATTATGGATTTCTCCGTGTATATGCCCAGTATTGGGATTGCTGGGTCATATGGTAGTTCTATTTTTAGTTTTTTAAGGAACCTCCAAACTGTTCTCCATACTGGCTGTATCAATTTACATTCCCACCAACAGTGCAAGAGGGTTCCCTTTTCTCCACACCCTCTTCAGCATGTGTTGTTTGTAGATTTTTTGATGATGGCCATTCTGACCAGTGTGAGATGATATCTCACTGTAGTTTTGATTTGTATTTCTCTAATGAGTAATGATGTTGAGCATTCTTTCATATGTTTGTTAGCAATCTGTATATCTTCTTTGGAGAAATGTCTATTTAGGTCTTCTGCCCATTTTTGGATTCAGCTGTTTGTTTTTTTGATATTGAGCTGCATGAGTTACTTGGAAGTTTTGGAGATTAATCCTTTGTCAGTTGCTTCATTTGCAAATATTTTCTCCCATTCTGAGGGTTGTCTTTTGGTCTTGTTATGGTTTCCTTTGTTGTGCAAAAGCTTTTACGTTTCATTAGGTCCCATTTGTTTATTTATGTTTTTATTTCCATTTCTCTAGGAGGTAGGTCAAAAAGGATCTTGCTGTGATTTATGTCATAGAGTGTTCTGCCTATGTTTTCCTCTAAGAGTTTGATGGTGTCTGGCCTTACATTTAAGTCTTTAATCCATTTTGAGTTTATTTCTGTGAATGGTGTTGGGGAGTGTTCTAATTTCTTTCCCCAGGACTGCTTATTGAAGAGGCTGTCTTTTCTCCACTGTATATTCCTGCCTCCTTTATCAAAGATAAGGTGACCATATGTGTGTGGATTTATCTCTGGGCTTTCTATCCTGTTCCATTGATCTATATTTCTGTTTCTGTGCCAGTACCATACTGTCTTGATTACTGTAGCTTTGTAGTATAGTCTGAAGTCAGGGAGCCTGATTCCTCCGCTCCATTTTTCTTTCTCAAGACTGCTTTGGCTATTCGGGGTCTTTCTGTTTCCATACAAATTGTGAAATTTTTTTTTCTAGTTCTGTGAAAAGTGCCAGTGATAGTTTGATAGGGATTGCATTGAATCTGTAGATTGTTTTGGGCAGTAGAGTCATTTTCACAATGTTGATTCTTCCAATCCGAGAACATGGTATATCTCTCCATCTATTTGTATCATCTTTAGTTTCTTTCATCAGTGTCTTATAACTTTCTGCATACAGGTCTTTTGTCTCCTTAGGTAGGTTTATTCCTAGATATTTTATTCTTTTTGTTGCAATGGTAAATGGGAGTGTTTTCTTAATTTCACTTTCAGATTTTTCGTCATTAATGTATAGGAATGCCAAAGATTTCTGTGCATTAATTTTGTATCCTCCTACTTTACCAAATTCATTGATTAGCTCTAGTAGTTTTCTGGTAGCATCTTTAAGATTCTCTATGTATAGTATCATGTCATCTGCAAACAGTAAAATCTTTACTTCTTCTTTTCTGATTTGGATTCCTTTTATTTCTTTTTCTTCTCTGATTGCTGTGGCTGAAATTTCCAAAACTATGTTGAATAATAGTGGTAAGAGTGGGAAACCTTTTCTTATCCCTGATCTTAGTGGAAATGGTTTCAGTTTTTCACCATTGAGGACAACGTTGGTTGTGGGTTTGTCATATATGGCCTTTATTATGTTGAGGAAACTTCCCTCTATGTCTACTCTCTGGAGGGTTTTTATCATAAATAGGTGTTGAATTTTGTCAAAAGCTTTCTCTGTATCTATTGAGATGATCATATGGTTTTTCTCCTTCAAGTTGTTAATATGGTGTATCACATTGATTGATTTGTGTATATTGAAGAAGCCTTGCATTCCTGGGAAAAACCCCACTTGATCATAGTGGATGATCCTTTTAATGTGCTGTTGGATTCTGTTTGCTAGTATTTTGTTGAGGATTTTTGCATCTATGTTCATCAGTGATATTGGCCTGTAGTTTTCTTTCTTTGTGACATCTTTGTCTGGTTTTGGTATCAGAGTGATGGTGGCCTCCTAGAATGAGTTTGGGAGTGTTCCTCACTCTGGTATATGTTGGAAGAGTTTGAGAAGGAAAGGTGTTAACTCTTCTCTAAATTTTTGATGGAAGTCGCCTGTGAAGCCATCTGGTCCTGGGCTTTTGTTTGTTGGAAGACTTTTAATCACAGTTTGAATTTCAGTGCTTGTGATTGGTCTTTTCATATTTTCTATTTCTTCCTGGTTCAGTCTCGGAAGGTTGTGCATTTCTACAAATTTGTCCATTTCTTCCAGGTTGTCCATTTTACTGGAATACAGTTGCTTGTAGTAATCTCTCATGATCCTTTGTATTTCTGCAGTGTCAGTTGTTGCTTCTCCTTTTTCATTTCTAATTCTATTGATTTGACTCTTCTCCCATTTTTCCTGATAAGTCTGGCTAAATGTTTATCAATTTTGTTTATCTTCTCAAAGAACCAGCTTTTAGTTTTATTGATCTTTGCTACCATTTCCTTCATTTCTTTTTCATTTATTTCTGATCTGATATTTATGTTTTCTTTCCTTCTGCTAACTTTGGTGTTTTTTTTTTTGTTTTTCTTTCTCTAATTGCTTTAAGTGTAAGGTTAGGTCTTTTATTTGAGATGTTTCTTGTTTCTTAAGGTAGGCTTGCATAGCTATAAACTTCCCTCTTAGAACTGCTTTTGCAGCAAACCAAAGGTTTTGGGTCATTGTGTTTTCATGGTCATTTGTTTCTAGGTATATTTTGATTTCCTCTTTGATTTCTTCAGTGATCTCTTGGCTATTAATAGTGTGTTGTTTAGCCTCCATGTGTTTGTATTTCTTACAGATTTTTTCCTGTAATTGATATCTAGTCTCATAGCGTTGTGGTCAGAAAAGATACTTGATACAATTTCAATTTTCATAAATTTACCAAGGCTTGATTTGTGATCCAAGATATGATCTATCCTGGAGAATGTTCTATGAGCACACGAGAAGAATGTGCATTCTGTTGTTTTTGGATGGAATGTCCTATAAATATCAATTAAGTCCATCTCATTTAATGTATCATTTAAAGCTTGTGTTTCCTTATTTATTTTCATTTTGAATGATCTGTCCATTGGTGAAAGTGGGGAGTTAAAGTCCCACTTGATTGTGTTACTGTCAATTTCCCCTTTTATGGCTGTTAGTATTTGCCTTATGTATTGAGGTGCTCCTATGTTGGGTACATAAATATTTACAATTGTTATATCTTCCTCTTGGTTTGATCCCTTGATCATTTTGTAGTGTCCTTCTTTGTCTCTTGTAATAGTATTTGTTTTAAAGTCTATTTTGTCTGATACGAGAATTGCTACTCCAGCTTTCTTTAGATTTCCATTTGCATGGAATATCTTTTTCCATCCCCTCACTTTCAGTCTGTATGTGTCCCTAGGTCTGAAATGGGTCTCTTGTAGACAGCATATATATGGGTCTTCTTTTTGTATCCATTCAGCCAGTCTGTGTCTTTTGGTGGGAGCATTTATTCCATTTATGTTTAAGGTAATTATCGATATGTATGTTCCCATTACCATTTTCTTAATTGTTTTGGGTTTATTATTGTAGGTCTTTTCCTTCTGTTGTGTTTCCTGCCTAGAGAAGTTCCTTTAGCATTTGCTGTAAAGCTGGTTTGGTGGTGTTGAATTCTCTTAGCTTTTGCTTGTCTGTAAAGGTTTTAATTTCTCCGTCAAATCTGAATGAGATCCTTGCTGGATAGAGTAATCTTGGTTGTAGGTTTTTCTCCTTCATCACTCTAAATATGTCCTGCCACTCGCTTCTGGTTTGCAGAGTTTCTTCTGGAAGATCAGCTGTTAACCTTATGGGGATTCCCTTATGTGTTATTTGTTGTTTTTCCCTTGCTTCTTTTAATATTTTTTCTTTGTATTTAATTTTTGATAGTTTGATTAATATGTTTCCTGGCCTGTTTCTCCTTGTATTTTTCCTGTATGGGACTTTCTGTGCTTCCTGGACTTGATTAACTATTTCCTTTCCCATATTAGGGAAGTTTTCAACTATAACCTCCTCAAATATTTTCTCAGTCCCTTTCTTTTTCTCTTCTTCTTCAGAACCCCTATAATTCGAATGTTGTTGCATTTAATGTTGTCCCAGAGGTCTCTGAGATTGTCCTCAATTCTTTTCATTCTTTTTTCTTTCTTCTGCTCTGCAGTAGTTATTTCCACTATTTTATCTTCCAGGTCACTTATCCATTCTTTTGCCTCAGTTATTCTGCTATAGATACCTTCTAGAGAATTTTTAATTTCATTTTTTGTGTTGTTCATCACTGTTTGTTTCCTCTTTAGTTCTTCTAGGTCCTTGTTAAACGTTTCTTGTATTTTCTCCATTCTATTTCCATGATTTTGGATCATCTGTACTATCATTATTCTGAATTTTTTTAAGTTAGACTGCCTATTTCCTCTTCATTTGTTAGGTTTGGTAGGTTTTTGCCTGGCTCCTTTATCTGCTGTGTGTTTCTCTGTCTTCTTATTTTGTTTACCTTCGTGTTTGGGGTCTCCTTTTTGCAGGATGCAGGTTCGTATTTTCAGTTTTTTTTGGTGTTTGCCCCCAGTGGCTAAAGTTGTTTCAATGGGTTGTGTAGGCTTCCTGGTGGATGGGACACGTGCCTGTGTTCTGGTGGATGAGGTTACATCTTGTCTTTCTGGTGGGCAGGTCAACGTCTGGTAGTGTGTTTTGTGGTGTCTGTGGCCTTATTATGATTTTAGGCAGCCTCTGTACTAATGGATGGGTGTGTTCCTGTCTTACTAGTTGTTTGGCATAGGGTGTCCTGCACTGTAGCTTGCTGGTCAGTGAGTGGAGCTGGATTTTGGCGTTCAGATTGAGATCTCTAGATTTCTGCCATTTGATATTACATGCAGCTGGGAGTTCTCTTGTGGACCAGGGTCCTGAACTTGGCTCTCCCACCTCAATGGCACAGCCCTGACACCTGGCTGGAACACCAAGAGCCTGTCCTCCACATGGCTCAGAATAAAAAGAAAGAAAGAAAGGAAGATAAAATAAAGTAAAATATAATAAAATAAAGTTATTAAAATAAAAAATAATTTTGAAGAAAAAAAAATTTTTTAAGTTAAAAAAAAAAAAAACTGACAGACAGAACCCTAGGACAAAGAGTAAAAGAAAGCTCTACAGACAATATCACACACAGAAGCATACACATACACACTCACAAAAAGAATAAAAGGGTAAAAAATATATATATCATTGCTCCCAAGTCCACCTCCTCAATTTGGGATGATTCGTTGTCTATTCAGGTATTCCACAGATGCATGGTACATCAAGTTGATTGTGGAGATTTAATCCACTGCTTCTGAGGCTGCTGGGAGAGATTTCCCTTTCTCTTCTTTTTTCACAGAGCTCCCAGGGTTCAGCTTTGGATTTGGACCCGGCTCTGCGTGTAGGTCGCCTGAGGGTGTCTGTTTTTCGCTCAGACAGGACGGGTTTAAAGGAGCAGCTGATTCGGGGGCTCTAGCTCACTGAGGCTGGGGGGAGGGAGGGGTACAGATGCGGAGTGAGCCTGCGGCAGCAGAGGCCAGCGTGACCTTGCACCAGCCTGAGGTGCGCCGTGTGTTTTCCCAGGGAATGTGTCCCTGGATCACGGGACCCTGGCAGTGGCGAGCTACACAGGTGCCCGTGAGGGGAGGTGTGGATAATAACCTGTGCTTGCACACAGGCTTTTTGGTGGCTGCAGCAGCAGCCTTAGCGTCTCATGCCCATCTCTAGAGTCCATGCTGATAGCTGCGGCTCGCGCCCGTCTCTGGAGCTCCTTTAAGCCGCGCTCTGAATCCCCTCTCCTCACGCACCAGGAAACAAAGAGGCAAGAAAAAGTCTCTTCAGTGGCATGGACATATATACATTACCAAACGTAAAATAGGTAGCTAGTGGGAAGCAGCCATATAGCACAGGGAGATCAGCTTGGTGCTTTGTGACCACCTAGAGGGGTGGGATAGGGAGAGTGGGAGGGAGGGAGATTCAAGAGGGAAGAGATATGGAGACATATGTATATGTATAACTGATTCACTTTGTTTTAAAGCAGAAACTAACACACCATTGGAAAGCAATTATACTCCAATAAAGATGTTAATAAAATTAAAAAATAAATAAAATTAAAAAAAGAAAAAGTCTCTTGCCTCTTCGGCAGCTCCAGACTTTCCCAGACGCCCTCCCGGCTAGTTGTGGAGCACTAGTCCCTTCAGGCTGTGTTCACCCAGCCAACCCCAGTCCTCTCCCTGGGATCCGACCTCCGAAGCCCGAGCCTCAGCACCCAGCCCCCACCCATCACAGCGGGTGAGCAGACAAGCCTCTCGGGCTGGTGAGTGCTGGTCGGCACTGATCCTCTGTGCGGGAATCTCTCCGCTTTGCCCTCCGCACCCCTGTTGCTGAGCCTCCTCCGTGGCTCCGAAGCTTCCCCCCTCCGCCACCCACAGTCTCCACCCGCAAAGGTCCTTCCTAGTGTGTGGAAACCATTCCTCCTTCACAGCTGCCTCCCCCTGGTGCAGGTCCCATCCCTATTCTTTTGTCTCTGTTTTGTCTTTTTTCTTTTGCCCTACCCATGTACGTGTGGAGTTTCTTGCCTTTTGAGAGGTCTGAGGTCTTCTGCCAGCGTTCAAGTAGGTGTTCTGTAGGAGTTGTTCCACATGTAGATGTATTTCTGAAGTATTTTTGGGGAGGAAGGTGATCTCTGAGTCTTACTCTTCTTCCATCTTGAAGTTTCTCTTAATAAACAGATTTGAAAATACCTAGTAGAGTAAAACTATTAGAATATCTACTAAAAAAAAAAGCCTGTTTAATTAAAAAAGTGTATAGAGGCATAGAGATATTAACAAACAGAAATGAAATGTATTTTATTTAGGATTGTGTAAATATATGTTAGATTGAAATAACTTTTGAAACTATTTAGCATTTAAAAGTCATCTTAATAGCAGGCAAAAGAGGTTGTTTTCATTGCCACTCAGTCCTTCCACCCCTAAATGGTTCTCTGAGATCTCTCACCAAGAGTTGACATAATAATTTGTGATAACTTCCCAGAAAAAAATCAGAAGAAATCTAGAAAACTATTATGCCACTTGAGGAATGACTGTGAATCCAGGCAACACATAGCTGTAGAGTGGAGAAGAAAAACTTGACTGCTGGGATGTAATGGAAAGGATCTGGCTGGCTGTAAAATGGTAGAGAGGATTATCTCATGAGGTAAAGAGGTAGAGAATTCAATTTCCAAGCTCTCTTCCAGATCTTAAGATTGTATGAATTTGACAATCTTTTCCACCATTGCATATTGAATGACACTGGAGTAGGTTTATTTGTTTAGTTATTAATATGATTGCCATCTTTGCAAGGCACCTTTTATTTTTTGTGAATTTTTCAGGCTTTTCTTTTGATTGACCAATTGCAAATACATATATATAGATTCTGCCCTCACGGCACTAACATTCAAAAGAAAATAAACAATTAAGTCAATCATGCAGGTGCTTTATCCAACTTGACACTAAATATTCACAAGAGGGTGGGACTTTAAACATCTGTATTTTTAAAGGACAGTGATTGCGTTGTGGCTATGCTGAGTACATGAAAGTGTGCGATAGCTCTAAGCCCATTTGCTTTCAGGTAATATGAATAACAATAACAAAGATGTCAGTGATCTGGGCTGCCGATTTTTATTTTATTTTATTATTTTGGTATTTTGTGGTTTACAGAGAATATTTCTATCTCTTATTTCATTGAATCTCACCACAGAAGGTTAAAGCATATATTAATAATTGCATTTTATAGATGAGAGAATTAGAGTCAGAAGGTTAAAGCAGCCCAAGGTGACATAACTAGTTAATGATAGAGCAGAACTGGTTAATGATGTAGCAGAGACTTGAGTCCAAGTCTTCTGGCTCCAAGACTTATTTCCCCTTAGCATTAGATACTGGTTTTACCTTAGTACTTTTTTGGAAAATAGGTGTTAGAGTTTATAAGTTAATGTTTTCACACCTCAAAGGAAACTGTCAGAATCTGAATTATTATCAAACACAAGAAAAAATTATGGTGTAATTAGAATATGGCAGGACATATTGATGACTGCTTAGTTTAATACTATTTTCTGTACTTTTACACAAAGGAAAAATGTTGAATGATGGCATTTCTGATCAAAAAGTGGTCTGTTTCCTCCTCTGAACCAATTCATCATGCTTTCAGTATCACAACGGTTTTCAGATGAGCTTTTATTTGTAAAGGTAGAAGCTTCTTGAGACAATTTCTGTTTGTTATCAATAACGCATTTCCCCCTCCTCCTCAGCAGATTTCAACTAGATCCGACAGTGGTAAAACATCTCTCCCTTAAGCCAGAAATCCTCCATAGGTTTAATAGAGTGGCAAGGGGTCTCCTGGCAGACACAAAATAATATTCACGTTTTTCCAGACTCTGTTAGTCTAAATTTGAGAGACTACGATATAAACTTTAAAAATATCAGTTAATATAGCTGTTTCCATTAAAAATGTTGAATACCATCAAGTATAGGAAAGAAATCATGTTGATTTTCACCCCCATGTCAGTTGACTGCTAAAGTAAGCATTTTGACATCATGTAGACATTAACATTGTCTACATGATGCCAAATGTCTTGTTGACAAAAGAAAAATGCAAAAAAAATTAGTCGTATGATGTTTTGTAGCCACAACTTTAATTTTCCTGATGCTAGTTATTATGTATTCTTTTCTGAAGCAGAAAAATCATATCATGCATTATCATTTCTTTCTTACAGATATAAAATTAGGGGTATTTTTCTTGATTCTTTAAGTAGTCAGAGCTTATTTGTTTAGGCATCTAATCTGAAAATAAGATACAATGTTAAAGAATTTGAGTTAAAATGACCAATTCTCTATAAAGTTGCATTGTATTGACCATAATAAATTAAAGAAAAATTAGTAAGAAGACAGTAGGTAAAATATACACATATATAAACTTTATATATGATCATATAATGAATAATAGTAGAATTTGGGGTCAGACTATTTTTAATCTATGAGTAAAATAAGAAATTGATTTAAATAACAAGAAAAGCAATATAATTAGATGTTTCTTTAGGATTCAGTAGAATATATAAACCCAATCAAATGAATCACTGAGAAATACTTAACACAGTTACAGGGACAGTGGGGAACACCCTTCTCTCTTCAGTTGAGGAAAAAATATTTATTAAACAATATTGAAAAATATGTAACAGAATATAAGTGCTAAGCGGTACATTCTATAATTGCTTTAGGTGTTCCAAGGAATAAAAGACTGGTGAAGACTCTGTTAGAGGAGTGGTGTTCCAGCTGAGCCTTAAAGCAAAGTTCAAGCTTGAATTGATAGAGGTGAGAAAGGAAGACATTCCAGATGAGAAAGGCATTGTGAGGGAAATCCTAAGGGTGAAAGTAAGCAAGGTGTACATTTTCCTTTTGTTTGTGAAAATATGGCACTGAGTGTCTTAACCTAAATGGCTTGGATATGGTTTTAGTAAATGCTTTGAATTTCCATTTCTTTTCTGACTTTGGTGACCCTGTCATTGTTGACTTAAGAGCATTAGTAATAGTAATGTTCATTAGACAATAATAAAAATAATACTGATATCTCAGTAATCTACTTGCCATATTATTTGTGTAATCAGCATTTATATTCTTCAGTGTCAATATATGTCAATAAAGAACCATCCTTAAATGCAATTTTCCAAATTCATTACTTACCACTAATATAGTAGTAACATGATGAAAAGAACATGGACTTCTAGGATTTGGAACATTGATTTAGTGGCAGCAGTAAGAGGAAGAGAGGGTGCAGTGCTATTCTAAGTCATAGTGTGAAAACTGAGTTTTCTGTGCTAGTGAATGTTGGACACTTTATTTTCCCTAGGTTTCTTGAGGCAAAACTTTTGTTCCCAGCAACTAATGGGCAACTGATAACCCTCTATGCTGGGTGTATGGGGTATGCCAAGTGACATTCTATCTGTAGTCAGATAACATAATAGGCATTCAGAATTTTAAAATCAAAGGAGAAAAACAGAGAAGAAGTAAGAATAATCAGATAGAGGATTATTCATCAGGAAAATCAAGTGAGATCTGCTAGACAATTCCTCCTAAAAAAGTGTGATAGGTGAGAAAATTTGTTGGTGGTTCACAAAACAAATTTTTGACTTTAATAATTACATATTGAATATCTATAACTGCATTAGAAAACATGTGTGGATATATGTGTGTTTGCATAATTAACACAACAAACCACAACTTAATGTTGAGGTTCTTAATATGTGGTTCCCAAACAAACAACATCAGTATCACCGGGGACCTTATTAGAAATGCAAATTATCAAGCCCTACCCTAGACCTCCTGAATCAGAAACTTTGGGGGTGATGTCCAACAGTCTGTTTTATTTAACAAGCCCTCTAGGTGATTCCAATGTGTGCTAAAGATTGAGAACCACTAATTTGATGAATATAATTGCTTAAGATAAGGCTAAATAAAAAATCTACTTAAATTTAGTTAAAAAGTAAATTTTGGTATAAGTGGTATGTCAATAAGAAAAATCTCATGAAGGTAATATTTAAATTCCTAAAGTTTAAATATAGTGCTTTCCTGTGGAGAAATGTAAAAACTATGATTTGGCAAGAATTTACAATGGACAACAAATGAAAAAATGAAGAAAAGAAGAAAGAAAGAAGGAAGGAGTAAACAGGGTTTAATGAAAACTAACATGTATCCAAAGGACCACTTTGGAAGATCCACTATAGAAAAGATTAGTAAATGATAGTTTGGGATAATCTTGCCTAATATTGACTATCTGAACCTCATCATTACAAATAATCTGGTTAAAAACCACAGAGCAGAAAGATCCCTGACTTTATGACTCAAACACAGAAGCACTTCCCAGATGGCCTAAATTAATGGACATTTTGTTTGTTAAACTCCAAAATCCCTGTCTTAGTTTTTTGGGGTTTTTTTTGTTTGTTTTGTTTTGTTTTGTTTTTTGTATTTGGCAGAAATCCAGTTTGAACATTCCTGGTGCCACTGTCTATAATCAGGGAATTTGTGCAAATCTCAAAGGATCATTCTCTGCTTTAGAGAAAATACCAAAAATAGTTTTTTCAGCCCTCATATACAAAGAAGATGTGAAATTCTACTTTTTTCCCCCCTAGACTTAAATTTAATAGTGCCTGAATTATCATTTTATCATAGAAGTTCCTACAGGTAAACTTAATAAATTAAAATATTTAACAGAGTAGTTTTTGGGAATAAAGCATATTAACATTAAGGAAATAAATGTCTATCAAGGCATTTGGGGCATATGTGGGACACTGTAAAACTCTATGAAATACTTGGAATGGTATCCCAGAATGAAATAGGAGAGAAATGGGGGTACAACAATATATGTAAAGATACTGGCCAAGAATTCTCCAAGATTGATTGAAGCCAATGTAAGGGAGGAAAAATAATTATCCTTCTACCCTTCTGAGTTCTTAGAGGCTCCTGTAATAAAAGACAGATTAACAAGAGATAAACAAACAGAAATTTACTAACATTAATACCCCATGTAGGGGCTTCCCCGGTGGCACAGTGGTTGAGAATCTGCCTGCCAATGCAGGGGACACAGGTTTGAGACCTGGTCTGGGAAGATCCCACATGCCGCGGAGCAACTAGGCTCGTGAGCCACAACTACTGAGCGTGCACGTCTGGAGCTTGTGCTCCGCAACAAGAGAAGCCACGATAGTGAGAGGCCCATGCACCACGATGAAGAGTGGCCCCCCATTTGCCGCAACTAGAGAAAGCCCTTGCACAGAAATGAAGACCCAACACAGCCAAAAAATAATTAATTAATTAATTAATTAATTAATTAATTAATTAAAAAAAATACCCCATGTATACACGGGTGATATCCAGGAAAAATGAGTAACTCAAAGAGGTTGCTTTAGAATGTAGGGTTAAATACCATCTTAATAGGGAAAGGGAATAGGGGATATAAGCCTTGTAGGAAAGAGTAAGGAATTTTTAAGAAAGATGAATGGGTCCTTAGAGGAATAGACAGGAGGTATTTGTGACAAAATTTGTCTGGGTGTGGTGTCAACTTCTGATCTCCTCTCCTGTGATGAGTCAATTTCCCTAGTTTATGAAAATCCCAGGGAGGGTATCTATGACAATGGAGTTCTTTTCAGTGGATCTGTCTTTAGGCAGATAAGGGAAATTCAGAGAAACCCTCTCCTTGAATTTTCTGTTTATCCAGTGTCTACAACTCAAAATTAATTAATATACCAAGCAGCATATTTTGAGGCAGCATATTCTGCTGCCCTGTACCAATAAACAATATTTCCAAGAGTCTCAAAGAATCCTAATCAGGCTAAATACACTTAGGAACATCACAACCACAATGCTGAAGGCCAAAAGTAAAAAAAAAAAGAAAATCTTGACACAATCAGAGAAAAAGAAACATATAGAGAAATAGAGAAGAACAAAGCTAATAATGACAGTAGACTTCTTATCATAAAGTAAGCCAAAAGTCAATGAAATTACATGTTGACTGGGTAAAGAAACAAACCACTTGTCAACTGAGACTTTTACAACCAACAAAAGTCTCTTTAAAAAATAAAGACAAAATAAATAATTTTCCAGATTAAAAACAAACCCTGAGAGAATTTATCACCAGCATACCTGTACTATAAGAAAGATTAAAATAAGTTTTACAGTCAGAAAGAATATAAGCCAGTTGGAAATCTGTCTCTACACAAAGAAATGAATTAGTACCAGAAATGGTAAAGATGTGAGTAAACAGAAAAAATTATCTTTTATTTTTAATCTCTTTAAAAATCACTGATAGTCTAAAACAAAGAGAATAGTAAAATATTGTGGGGTTTATAACATATGTAAAAGTAAAGTAAATGACAATGATAGTATAAATGGTAGGAGGGAAAAAATAGAAGCATACAGTTGTAAGGTTCTTAAAATATGCAAAAAATGGTATATTATTATTTGAAGGTAACTATGATAAGTTAAAGATGCATATTATAAAATGTAGGTCAACAACTGAGAAGTGAAACTATGATATATATTAATAGCTAATAAGAATATAGTGGAGACAAAATGGAATTATAAAAATAACTCAATTCAAAAATGGTAGGAAAAGAGAAAGAAAAAACAAAGAAGTGATGGGTCGCTAGACAGCAAATAGCAAGAGAACAGATTTAAGCCCAACTATATCAATAAATACATTTAATGTAAATGGTCGAAATACTCAATTCAAGGTAGAGATGGTCAAATTGGATTTAAAGAAGACCCAAATATATGCTATCTTCAAGAAATTTACTTTAAATATAAAGAAATAGGTTAAAAGTAAAAGGATGAAAAATATATCCTTGCAACACTAAAGTAAAATAAGTATTAACAGAGATAAAGAAATTGCAAGGTGAAAAAAGTTTAATTAAATCAGAAAGATAAAACAATCCTAATAATCTTAAATATAGGATCTGAAGTATCTCATGACAGTTCTTCAGAGTACATGAAGGAAAATGATAGAACAGCAAGGAGAAACAGACAAATCCACAATTACAGTTGGAGATTTTCAACACTCCTCACTCAATTGTAGATAGAACACATAAACAAAAAACAAACAAACAGAAAAACCCTTACAGCAAAATTATGCTTTTACTTAATGGTGAAAAGTTGTCCTCACCACTTTTAGTCAACATATTTGGAGGTCATTGCCACTTCAATAAATAAAGAAAAAGCAAGAAAAAACCATACCAATTGTAAAAAAATATATAAAATTTTCTTCATTCACAGCTCACATGATTATCCATATAGAAAGTCCTAAATATATATTTACTTTAAAAAACTGCTAAAATCAAGAAGTGGTAAGTGAGCAATGTCATAAGATATAAAGTCAATGTAAAAAATTAGTTGAATTTCTATATACTGGAAATGAATAATTAGAAATGATAAATAAAAAAAATACTATATGATATATGACAACAACAAAATACATGACATTATCATCAACTTAACAAAACATATGTAAGATGTGTACATTAAAAATGGCAAAACATTTCTGAAAAATAAAGGTATTTCATTGTTTGAAAGACTCAGTATTGTTAAGATATTGCTTTCTCCCCAACTGATCTACAGATCCAGTGCAACATCCCTCAAATTCAAATCAAAACACTTTCATAGGAATTAAGAAGTTTATTCTAAAATTTATATGGAAACACCAAATATTTAGAATAGTCCATACTATGTGGAAAAAGAAGAAAAATCTTTACTCTTATATTCCCTGAGTTAAATACATATAAAACTACATTACTAAAGACAATGTGGTACTGGCATAAGAACAATCATATAGATCAATGGAACAGATAAGAATCCAGAAATAGACTCACACATGACTTGTTAATTAACTTTAGACAACCTTGACAAGATAATTCAATAGGAAAAGGAAAATCTCTTCAACCAACAGTGTTGGTACAATTTGATACATATATGGAAAAACAATGAACTTTGACAATATTAAAATTTTGATATTATGAAACATGGACCTGAATGTAGGAACCAAAACTATAAAAATTCTAGAAGAAAACATAAGGGAAACTCTTTGTGACCCTGGGTTAGCCAATGATTCCTAGATAGAATATAAAAATCATGAACCATGAGAGAAAAAAATTGACAAATTCAATTTAATAATAACTAAAAATTCTGCTCTTCAAAAGATACTCTTAAGAAAATAAAAATCCACAAACTAGGAAAAATATTTTCAAAACACATTCTGATAAAGAACTTATCTACAGAGTTTATAAGGAAATTTTACAACTCAATTATATGACAATTAACCCAAAACATGGACACAAACTTTGAAACAAAATTTTATCAAAGAAGATACATGAGTAGGTGTAAGCACATAAAAAAAGATGCTCAACATCATTAATCATTAGGAAAATACAATTTAAAACCATAAGCAGATACCAATACAAATGCATTAGAATAATTAAAATTTAAAACAAAAAAAGACCATATATACCTAGTGTTGGAGAAGTTGTGGGGCAACTGGAACTCTGAAATATTGCTGGTGAGAATGCAAAATGTAAAATGGTACAACAGTTTAGAAAATAGTTTCTTATTAAATTAAACACATGCCAATAAAATCCAGCAGATCCACTTCGAGATATTGCCTGAAGATAAATTAATGTGGAAAAATGTTTTTAGTAACTTTATGCATAATAGTCAAATTTTTGAAACAACGCAGCTCTCTGGCAACTGGCTAATGGTAATCAAGTTGTGATATAACCATACAATGGAATACCTCTCAAAAATAAAAATACATGTACATACTTATACATGAAACAACATGGGTGAATATTGAAATCATTATGCTAAGTGAAAGAAGCAAGTCACAAAATACTTGATATTGTATGGTTTCCTTTATATAAAACATTTTTAAAAGGAAAACTACAAGAAAAGAAGATTCATAAGTGATTGTTAAGGGCCAGTTGTAGTAGGAAAGGACTGACCAAAAAGCTACATTAGGGAAATTTGGAGGATGATGAAAATGTTCTTTGGTGGTGTGTACATGACCATATACAGTAACCAACACTCACTGAATTGTACAACTAAAAAAATGAATTTAATTTTATGTAAACTATACCTCATAAAAATTAGAATAATTCACATAAAAATTAAGTATTTTCAATTCTCAATTTAATTATCTATTAATATTTGCCCCACATTCTGGAATACCAAAAATTGGCAGAAGCTAAGTAGCAATTATCTTCTTTGGGCATGCTCTCCAGTTTGCCACAGTCCCCAACAATTCCTATTGTTTCCCAAATTGAGGGCAAATATCAGAGAATTATGTATCTTTACCCATGTATTTATCAAAAGTGAAACAAATGAAAGAAAACCTGATATGGTATTATGTTTTCTTTATGGAAATGAACTCCATTCATATATATTTAATCTGTACCCTGTTTCATTCATTCATTTACACTTTCTGTTTAGCCCTTATAGGTATTTGAATGTGCTGACTCTGACATAGAGTAAATTATAGAGTAAAATATCTAGCTTATTAATTTTATTTTTCTCTGAAACACTCCATCAGCTCATCTTCAGACACATCTTTAAGGTTGTTCATATCTGTTTTGCCAGAAGAAAAAGTTACTATTCAGTTCTGAGTTGATCCTTACTATACATAAAGAACTGTCTGCAAGTCAAACTAATTCATTGTCATTTTTCAATCTTTAAGCTCTTTTAAGATATTCTGAGTCTCTACCAACCTTTTGCTCATTTCCAACCCAGTCCACAGGCAGAATAAATAACTCTTTGTTTATTAGATCCTATAGATTCTTACTTCCTGTGTATTTGCCTCTCTTGCTGTATGATGAGGTTCTTGGAATCAGGGACCATTTATCATTTATCTATGCAAGGTAGGACCCAGTAGAGTGACTGGTACATAGTAGTATTGAACAGAAACATACCCAGGAGATAAATATTATTTCAGGGATCTTAGAGAGCTGATTCAAGTAGAAGTACTATCTCTCAATTATGCTGGGCTCTTGTCCATTAATTATTTTAATTTTGGAAGCATGGGCCCCTTTTTTGATTCTGAACACTCAAGATTTCCATATTCATTTGGGAATGGGGACACAATTTACTACTCTATTTAAATGACATGTATTTCTATGTTTCCTTGAGCCCAAGGATTTCCAGGGCTGTTTTAAAGTCATCTTTGACTCCACAATAGGAAATATTGGCATGTCATGGTCATTTCATAGACATGGACATGGGCTTGTGTATGAGAATCATTGAGTGTATGCCAGGCCTTCTGTTGGAATCATGCGATTTACAATCTTGTTCTTCTTCCTTTTTTTCTCTCTCCTCTTTTTTTCCCATTCATTTACCTTCTTCTCCCCTGCTTTTTTCACCTTCCTATTAAAAAGATAAGAAGAAAGTTAAGGGATGAAATAGGAGAAGGAATATGAAAGTGAAGAAAGAATAATTAAATGCAAGAAAATAATGTAGTGAGATAGAGTCTGGAAACAGAATGATACATCTTTCAAGGAAGAGTGAAATCCAAATAAAATTGTTAAAATCTCCATCTGTGAGCATACAAGTTATCCAGAGAGTGGGAGTGAAGTCAGAAGTATTTGGGTTTTTAGAGTCTTTCTATCCATGCAATAATGTACAAAGTAAATTAAAATATTTTATTAGACAGACATTGTTAAATGTCATCCAAAGTCATTTCCCCTGAAAATGGTTTTCCTACAAACAACATTATAAGTAATAAATTTCAACCTAAAGTCTAGAAAAAACGTACAAGTTCTAAAGATATTCATGGAACCTCAACCATCTTCAGTTCTATTAAGGATTTTGCACATTTTTGGAATTGATTCAGATAACAGTTAAGCACCATCTGTGTGCCATTTACAGTAGAAAAAAAGTATCTTTAAACTGTATTCTGAGTTTTTTCATTCTTGTTGGACAAAGTAGAATCTGTTCTGGTTTTAGGAAGCAACTCGGCCTTACTCAACTTATACTCAAATAATGAATAACTGTGAGAAAATCTTTGCTGAAGAAGATATCACAGTAAACACTGGTGCTTGTCATAAGAAGTTAATATATAAAATTTCAAGTTATCTGTTTCAGTCGTATGAACCTAAACAATAGGCTAGAGTGATTATTAACCTACTAGTAATCAATAGAAACTAATTCACAGACTTACTCTTCAGGACATGAAGTATTTAATTGTTTTCAAATGATTATAATGATTCCAAGACATGACATGTCAAGAAGAAATTACAGTCCATTTAACTGAGAGAAATAAAGAATAAAACAATAACCTGACTTATTAAACAAAATAATTCAAGAATGGAATATAGTCTCAACTGTGAATTGTTACTATTTTGAATGTTTTATATTTTTAATATATTTAGCATGAGCAGTAATGTTTCTTCTATTTTTTTAATCTGGTAAGCAGATGATGTTTTTAATGAGATACAAACCATGACAACTACATACACACACAGATTAACTCTTTAATCAAATAGTATTTGTTAAAGAGATAATTCTATACATTTAATAATATCTATATCACTATTACATTGTGTAGTAAATAGGAATATAAGTAATCACATAAATGGCTTTAATTTTATTTATACATAGTTCATATAAAAATCTAAATTTCTTCCTTTCAGTATGCTAGTTCTCCATCAACTGACATTTACTATTCACCAATGGCTATAGGTTTTCATATATTAGCAATATTCATCCTCACTATTACCATTATCATCAATAACTCAAGCACGTATACACGTTATCATTCACTTACATTGAATTCCAGGACTTCATCAAGAGTTAAGATTCTTTATTACAAACACTGTCCCTACCACCTTGTACAGGATGTTGGATACAAAACCTAACCTTAGGGGAACCTCAAGCTTATGTCATTCATTCCTTGAGGAGGAGTGCTGGCTGGATCACGGCTAAGAAGACACCGACCTTGGTTCTGGGAGTGGATCCTTATGTGTTAAAAAGAAAGAACATTTGTCTCCTTATTTAATGTTATCTTTGTGTCTTGCTCTCCTTGAATTTAATTTTCATTTTTGGAGCACTTGCTTTTAATATATTCAGTGTGTTATGATGGGCTTTGAGTGGGATGTTTTCAAAGTAGGAACCAGAAAAAGAATCAAAGGAAAGAAGAAATTGTCCTGGATAGTGCAAGCTTTCCTTGTTTGGGGAAAATTTTTCTTCCTGGATCATATTATATGATTAAGCCCAGCCTAATTTCTAAAGGCCAAATACACTATATATGATTTGGCAATACAATGTTGTAGTGATAAACATAGGGCATTTTCCTGGACTTTTCCTTTTTATCTATCTCTTCAGGAATTATTTTTCATGAATGGTCAAATATTGAGGTGTTTGAGATTTTGAATCTTATTCCATCTTGAAAACAGGTCTAATCCTGAGATTTATTTTGCTTTGTCTGTATGGTTCATTCCACTAATTGCAAGTTCCTTGAACAATTTCTTCATGTTTCGCATAGGTGAAGTGTAATAGATGTGGGCACACTTGAGACAGGGAAGCAGAAACTGGTCCTAAAAATGTGAATTACATGTCTAAGGTAATGACTTTATGGTCATCTTATTCATAATCATGAAACCAGTTTCACCAGTTGTGATGAAATGATAAGAGGCAACATTTCGCATAAGGTCTGAGTTCCTGTTATCTGTACTACTTAAACAAAGCCTCGAGAGGAAGCAAGAGTGAGACAAAAAGGAAGTTAAAAATGGTGGGGAGGAGAAAGACTGAGGCTTTTTGGAGCAGACCTCAGATATATTAAAAGTACTGAAACTTATTTTCCTTAATGACATTCTTAAGGTATTGAATTTTTCTGGAGCAGGGATAAATCCCAGTCCTCCTTTTTTTCTCTCCACTTAACAAAATCTTACTCTTTACACTGCTGCTCTCTCCACTTAGAAATTCTTCATTTATTCTTGTTGATTTATTTTTTATTCTTGAAGATTGAAATCCATTGCTGACATTATACCTTCAAACAGATTTGCCTCATTTTTCTTTGAACATTTACAGCATTTGTTTATAATTATCCTTAAGTAATTATCATATCATCTTAAATTCTTGTTATTCATGTTCATAACTTATATTCTTTCTTTTAGTTTAGGAATCATTCTCAGTATTTTGCTCAGTGCCTGACATTAGTAAGTGCTCAATAAATTTTGATGATTGGATTGATGAATAAATGAGGAAACAAATGACGACTGAACCTTAATACACCCTTTGGTGTAAATGAGTTTAAGCCAAAATGTAAATGATGATATTTGATCACCTTGTGCTTATCTCATTGTGTTTTGGGAGGGTAGATAAAAACAAAGAAACCATTGAATGTCTGAAGAGCAAATAGGATGAGTAAGCATGAAAACACACCCGAAGAGGGAATCTTTAAGCAAATATATAAAAGCCTGGTAGAGACAACATATATCAGTCCCTGCTTTAGAGTCAAGGACTGGTTTTTATTTATCTTGTTATTTCCAGTACTTAACACAGTACCTGGTATTGATAATCAGTGAATATTTTTTGTTGATTAATTATAGCTAACATGTATTGAACCCTTACTATAAGCCCAAAGCTATGTAAATTACTTACACCAATAATATGAAGTCTTATTGTTGTCTTCACTTTATAGATGAGGAAACTGAGGTTTGAAGAAATTTAGAAATATGCTGAGGCCACACAGTAAGTTTTGGGACAAAATTCAATTGAAGAAATCTATCTATACTGAGAAATTAAACTCAGAACTTTGAGGATTTAATAATATAGCTGCAAGTTTATCTTTATTTGAGTAAGAGAAACAGAAATTGTGTGAAAGAATACTTGGGTCCTGTAAGGTCTTATTCAGTCTTATCATAGCTAGAGATGGGCAATGGGTGATGAAGATATGCTTAAATATTTTAAAGAAATTGGGGGCCATTCATAAGGCTAGAAACCACATTTTACTCAATTATATATGATAGCCATACTACTCTGCATAATCTCTTTTTCTCAGGAGGAAAAGGATTTAAGACACATTGAAAGCTTGTTTTTCAAATGGCTTCTGGGAATGTCCTACACTGAATACAAATATCTAAATTCATTCTCTATAGCAGTTCCCAGTGTTATTTGGAGACTCATGGACGTTACTGAGATCATTTCTTAGGATTCAAAATTAAAAACAACAATTGTAGGGTGCCAAAACAATTCAATGGGGGAAAAGATGTTTTTTCAGCAAATGGTGCTGGAGCAACTGAATATCCAGATGTGAAATAATGAAGTTGGACCCCCTACCTCATGTCATATAAAAAATTAATTCAAAACAGATTAAATACCTAAATGTAAGGGCTAAAATTATAAAATTCTTAGACAAAAACCACAGAAGTAAATTTCCATGCTTTGTGATTAGCTAATGGGTTCTTAGATATGACACCAAAGCCACACACACACAAAAAGAGATAATAGATAAACTGGACATCACTGAATATAAAAATTTTGTGCTCCAGAGAACACCATGAAGAAAGTGAAAAAACAGCCCACAGCATGGGAGAAACTTTTTGAAAATCATCATTAGCCATCAGGGAAATGCAAATAAAAACCACAATGTGATACCACTTCACACCTACTACCATTGCTATAATTTAAAAAAAGAGAAATAATAACAAGTGCTGTCATAGTTTTAGAGAAATTAGAACACTCATACATTGCTAGTAGGAATGTAAATTGGTATAACCACTATGGAAAATAGTCTGGTAGTTTCTAATATAGTTAAATATATAGCTACCATATAACCCAGCAATTCCATTCCCAGGTATATACCCAAGAGAAATGAAAATACATGTAAACGAAAAATTTGTATAAGAATGTTTATATCATCATTATTCATAATACAAATAAGTAAAAATAGCCCACGTGTC
>NC_045801.1:44532369-44577369 GCF_009873245.2 Balaenoptera musculus | reverse complement strand
ACATTTATGTACATCCCTCTTACAAAAACACCAATATGTTAGCATTCCATGAAGCATGCTGGTTTTCAGGAAAAAAAAAAAATTCTATAAGAGAATGAAATAGCAGCTCCGAAAGATAGCCTTTTTCTTTCTTTTCTTGAGGACAACCAAAAAAAGTCTTTTTTTTCCTTTTTTGTTTTTGTTTTTTTTGAACTACTAGAGAAATACCACTAATACATACAGATATAAAAGCAGCATAGAAAGATACAGGTTTCTCACCAACTAGGAATAAAGAGACTAAATGTGGGCACGTGGTTAAACTACAACGCGTCTTCACAGTCGTCCAGCACGTTTACAAGAAAAACACCATTGGGAAACCTCACAGGACAGAAGTGTTTTAACACCAAGAGAACTACTAGTTTTTAATTAAAAATCCAAATAGGGTGGGGTTGAAAAAATTTAGAAAGGGGCTGGAGCTGGAGCCATCATTTTTTAAAAATTATTTTTCAATATAAAATGAATGAGCTGGAATAGACCCAATGTCTTGCTCTGTGGAACCTTGCAAAAGTGAAGAAACGTTGAGGGCTGTTTAGGGCAGCTGGCTGGTGTCAAAGCTGCCAGGATGCTAATAACTGCAGGCTGAGTCTCTTACTTCTGTGTGTGTGTGTATATATATATAAAGGAGCCTTCTGTGTTATGGCATTTTTTTCTTGCTGCTGTATTCACATATCCCACTGCAAATCATCTTTCATTTTTCCTTCTGTTGACCTGGATATTATTTCTTTTCAGAAACAGGAAAAAAACCGAACATCTGTGTCTCCTTCCAATATGCTACACATCTGTGCGTTTTGTGGCGGGTCTTCAAAGTTCAGTTAGCAACCCACGGACGCCATTCATCTTCTTGTTAAAATGTCTACTGCTGTAGCCAATGCTCATGCCCTTGAGGGTTTTCCTCTTTTTTTCCATTACTGTATATAAAGAACATTGTGACTTTTAATGTTAGCATTTTTGCTTTCAACAGCAATTAGCAATCTCTTGGTTTGCTGTTTGGTAAAGCATCGGTTAATGAGGTCATCTAGTTTAAAATCCCAGCTACTGGAAAATAACAAGGAGGAGGTCAAATCTATCATTTCTTGTTATATTTTCTGCTCTCTTTTCAGTTCTCTAAGGAAAAGAAATCTTTGTTATCCACAGTAAGTCATTACGACCCGTTACTGGCCCTCTGTTTTACTATCGCCTCAAGATACAGTTAGGTTCTCTCTTGCTGAAGTACTGAACCAGGATAGTTCATCTATAAACAAACAAACAAACAAAAAACAACTTTGAGCATCTGAGGATGAGGAATTGGTTTCACGTTGGTTGTGTTGTCTTTCCTCTGACAGTTCTGAGTGCACATCTAGCGAGGGGTTGTCTCTATGGTGGAAGGGGTCCCCGGGGTGGTCGACCTCGGGGTGGCTGCTGGTGGTGTGTCCATCGGGCTCCCAGCCCCGCTGTTAGGCGTGACGGAGGAGCTGACAGCAGGCGTATCCCCCTGCTGCTGGGCTTGCAGGGTCTGTCCACAGATGTGGTGGTGCTTCTCCCAGTCTTTGTGCTGGCAAAACGAGCCACAGTATCGGGCTGTGTTACAGCCGCTGCAGGTTTCACTCGCTTTACGGCCACAATTCCAGCAACTCTATTGGAGAAGGCAGAAGAAAGTGAAATCCCAAATTATTACATTGACCAGGCTAAAGTCTAAGGAAATATGCTAGGCAGCACTACCCCCTTATTTTTAAGAACTGTAAGAATGAAAACTCCAGGTGTGTATGTGTACACACACTAGACACCCTGAAGATGCAGGTTTTGGTGTAACTGCCCAGACTTTTCTGCCAAAAACTATTATAACATCTAAACAAACTGGTTGAAGCTCTTTTCCGTTTTTACTATAAAACCCCTTCCCTTTAGGTTTAGTTACCTTCACATCTAAATTCTCTGTTCACCCATACTAACAACCGCTACATCTGAATTTTTTCCTTTCTAATACTACTACCACCATGGAAAGACTCAAAGACAGCACTCCTGGCAGAAGCTTCTTCCTTCTAGACACTAACAGGAATCACAAAGGGACTATGAGGATGCTCTAGTAGATTCAAAGGAATATGATGGACTAGACAGAGGATTCTATCCTCTGCTCTACCACAGACCAGAAGAAGTAGGGCATGTGTTTAGTTCTTCCCACTGCAATCAGTTATTCACTGTACCTGACAACCAAATGGTAGGAAAGTCTCAAAACAATCCCTTTCACTTCAGCTCCCTGGAGATTGGATCCTTGGTTTGTTTTTTCTCTGATATATTCTAAGCACCCACAACAGTGCCTGATATATATAGTAGGTGCTCAGTAAACATTTGTGAAGTTTTAGGACCCTAGCAAGCCTACTGCCAATCTCCACTGGTGCTTTCCAAGAAGTGAGAAAAGCAGAAATGAGGCTGCCTCTGAGATAAAACACATTGTGAATCTGGGGATAGACATACTAGAGATGGAAGAGCCCCTAAGTGGGACAGATCCTGGGGAATGAGGGAGTGTCAGGGAGGAGATTAACAATGACAGTGCCCTAAGGACCCTTCCAGGAGGAGGGGGAACCTCAGGCAGCCAACTCGAAACGTTTGTGCTTCCTTTGGCAAGACCACCCCCATTGTGAAATGTTATAGCAAGTGATCTTAGCTTTTACCATTCATCCTTTTATCCTGTATCTTCCTTGGTTTTATTTTCTTGCAAAACAAACTTCCGACTGTAATCTGGTAACCCCAACCAGCTGACAGTATGTAGCTGTGTCACAATTAAAATACATTTTTTAAAGCCCTGATATATATGGATATTAAAAATCTCCCCACTATGTTCCCTGCAATTATTTTGCTTTCAGCATGTTGGTTGTGTGGCTTAAGGTGGGCTCATAAGCCTATTAAAAATGCCCCAGTGGAATGTCAGCCCATCACCCTGGTCTGTGTATGGCTTTACCACTGTGCAAAATATGCAAAGCAATTTTTAGCACTCATTCTAATTTGGCTAAAAACTAAAGGAGCTCCTAGAGTCTTTCAAGTGCTGGAAGCCTAAAAACTCAAGAACTACAGCTTAAAACTTTTAGAAAGAGCTCAGCCCTATGTTCGTATTTCTTTACCATTCAGAAATTATGGCCCAGTGAAGGGAAAAAAAATTAAAACTTTAAGATCTCAAACTCTGGCCAATGGAAGGTGTTTTAAGTGAACATAGCTGAAGAAATCTAGAAGCTTGATTTATATGTTAATATCATAAATAAAAATGGAATTAAAATTAATAGTACCAGAACAAAGTAATTTTTTTCCTACTTCCATTTAATTTAGCCAGGAAAATATCTCAAAAAATAGGTACCTCTGATCAGAGGCTTCATTACCAAAATTAGAAGCCCTTCTTTCTCAAAATTAATTCAATCTTATTGCACGGACAATGGTTCCACAAAGGCCTGAACAAACATGGGCCTGGCCCATCCTCCAGAGCAGCGAGGTACGACACTCATCACTCAGGGAAGTTTACTTCCTTGAGCTTTAGGCATTTAGAATAATGCCAGCTGGATCCTGGAACAAACTCAGAAATAAGTGAAATTCCTAAATTACATCAGAAAATCCCAATTAGAGAACACAGACCCAGATCCAAAACAATATTTTAAGGAAATTAAACATCTAATCTGAGTTAAGTGGCTTCTTTAGGAAATACCCTGGTGTGAGTCCTATCCGCTTTCTGGCAGAGGCACATCTTGGCAGACACAAGGCAGTAACTGCCCAGTTCTCAATGGCTCCTTCAGATTGAAATCAGATGTAGGCAACCTTCTCAATTTAAGTTGATTAAACACACAGACTAAACCAGGTAATTACAAATGCATGTGTTGGGGAATGGAAAGAGAAGACAGAATGGGGACTTCTTTATTTTTTAAAGTGTTTTTAAAGATGGGAACAATTTTACAAATAAAAAAGTGGAATTGTGCCAAATATAGAAACAGATGTTTTGGATTATAAAACTGCTGGGAATGGAGCCTTTTTGCCTAGCATCTCTGGATTCTGACCCAGGATTCAAGGGCTCTGGCTAGTTTTACCTCCAGTCCCACTCCAAAATTGTTCAATCCCATTCATTTACCACCCACCACTGAGACAAAAACAACCTTTGACTTTAGGAAGATGCAACAAAGAGCAATTCAAATGAGCTGGTGGGAAAAAACCTGCATACTTTTATTGCTGTTGACATTGCATTGCCATGAATGTATAGGGAACTTTAGCTCAAGTGTTCAACCAATGGAAATCCCCAAAGTGCATATTCCTTTTTAAAAGTTCATTAGAAGACAGACACAGCAATCTCTATTAATTTCTCCTGGGTGGCTCTACCAAATTTCCTGTTAACTAATCCATACCTGTAAGACTGATGCCTGACCACTGGCACCCGGCCTCTCAACCATCACTTCTGGGAACTGTGCAATGTGCAGAATCTTATGAGTACTCCAGTTTTAATCATTCTAAGTTTCTAAGCTTTCTGCCATTCACAAAGGTGGAAACTGCAAATTGTGTATGAAACCCAGGGGTGTATCTGTAGGGCAGGGATTAAGGTGGTCAATGGCTTAATCTAATTTTACATTTTTCAATTTGTGCTTTTCATATTCAGGCTAGTATTATCTGATAGTTGCTTATTTCTTTCATTCATTCATTCATTCATTTTTCATATAACAGAGCTTCCCTTTCAGTCCTCTAAGCAATGATGCTGTTGACTGAATTACCAAAATAGTACAGAAGTCTCGAGAATACCATTTCATAGCAAATTTCATTCCCAAAGCCCATGGCACTTTATAGTTTCCCTTTATTTGTGATAATATTATTTCCTTTTCAGCATAAGGAATGTTTTCCTCCCTATTATGGGAATCAGCAATTGGCCAAAATTAGGCTAGGACTCAGATGAAAAATAGGAGGCAGAACACAACCCTCCCTTTTCTAAATGTACTGGTACTACACAGGGAAATGGAAATGATGAGTTGAAGCTTTTGGTGCCAAAGCTGCATGTCAAAGATTGTTGATACTTGTTTCATATCAGCAATTCTCTTTTGTCCCTAAGAACAAAATTATTTCCTTCATTTTGTTCTTTTAGATACAGAGAGAATGGTCTTTCTGTCCTACCAGCAAAATAATATCCTTTCTGGTTCTTACTGTTGGAAATTCCTTTTACCAGAAACAAAACATTTTCTCCTAAAAAGTTTCTCCAGGTCTCACACACCTATAATTCTCCAGAAAAACCCTTGCACGCAAGTGATGTTCAATGAATAAAGTAGAATGATTATAATTAAAATTCCCAAAATGTAAATAACCTTTATAGTAAATGATTTGCCTAGATATGAAATTACATAGGCAAGGTTTGATTCACTCAGGTCTTTGCACTGCAAACCAAATACTCTTTCCAAAATGCCACGCTTTGCCCATTTCAGATCTTTCTTATAGCCTGTTTTGGCAGGAATAAGGTTAGGAGGGCACTTCGACCCTGAAAATAGACAGAGGTTGGACCAGGAAGTTGGAACACCAAAGACAAGGTAGCATGGTGTGTAATGGAAATGGCTTCCAATTTTGAGTGGCTTCAGTCACCCTTTCTTGGTTTTTCACTTCCAGCTATATCACTTAGCGGCTTCCGAACTACAGGCAAGTTACTTAACCTCGTAGAGTGACAGTACCTATAAAGTAGGAATCATAACGATAGGGTTATTCAGGATTATGTCAGTGCTAACTAAAGTGTCCTGATGTTCGGTGGGTCCTGAGTAAACGGCAGGAACTAACACCACCTCCTCCTCTTGGCACTGGCTGAAAGCAAATGAGACTACTTACCATCTTTGCATGGCACAACCTTTACAATTAGAAAGCTCGTGGCCCTGTGCCTCCCTTGATAGGCATTGACAGCTACACAGACAGAACATGAGCTTACTTCCACTTATACGTCATTAGTGGCCAGTTACTTTTTCTCCTTCCTCGCTGCCCTCAGACCTTCCAAAGATTTACCACTACTGACCTTTTCCCCATTCCTCCTTTTTAAAAAAAACTTCCCTTATTGAAAGTCCCTCTAACTTTGGTTTCAAGATAATAAAATTCTGTTTCTTACACTATAACCTCTTCCTCTTCTAGTTTTTCATTTTCCCCTAAATACCTGTGTCAAGGAGGGAAGTTGGCATAAAGAAAAGAAATATCCTTTCCTTCCTACACTCTCCCTTGGCAGTCATGGTCTTAAACCATTAGCTGTAAGAAAATGACTCTCAAACCTTCCTCCAGCCTTCATTTCCTTCCTGAGCTGCTGTCTCAATTGCCTGTTCTGTAGCGCCACCAGGAAGCTCCTCTGCCACCTAAGTCAGTAATCCCTAAACCTGACTCATGGTGTGGTCCTTTTCAGTCACTGGCAACGCTCAGGCCAACGACTTTGTCATCTCATTGGAAACTCCCCTGAAACCTCTCAGTGCCAAACCCTACAGACCCTGCTTCCCCCATGGTCTCCCTTCCTTTCCAATCTCACGGTTACTATTCCTTCCCTGCCCTTCCTGTTAGAATAGCTTCTTGTTGTTTTCTCTCTCTCTTACATACTCACACTGCTCTTTGTAAGGTGACTTGTTTATAAAATACTTCTACTCATCTTATTTGTACCTCTCAACCACCTTGCAGAGTGAGTCATAAACATTATCCCAGTTTTATAGATGAGAAAACCAAAGTTCCAAGAGGTGAACCACTCCATATCATTCCAGGCCCAACAGACCATCCAATACACCATGAACATCTATGGATTCAGACAGCTGGCCTTTTAATAAATGAAACAAATAAGCAAAAATCTTAGGTAACATAGAATCAGCTCATACTGTGAGAGCTCCAAATTCTTCTGGGGATCGATAGGTCAATCAGATTGTGAGGCTTTAATGGGAGCCATGCTGGGAGACTGTGTGTAATAACTGTGTGGTGACTACCTCCTACTGAGTCCACTTAGTCCATCCCCAGAGTCTGGGCCACACTGCACAGGATCCACTGGGGATGGCTCTATTAATTCTAGAGGGGGTAATGAAGATGAACCTCTCAGAGTGACCTGTTCACACTATTAGGGCTCAGCAGGTTCTGGAAACAAAGTTTAAAGGTTCAGTCAGTGTTTCTGCTTAAGTGCCACAAAACCACCCAATATAAGCGTGTGCACTTCTGCACCTATCTAGGAATAATGAATAAAGATGTTTCAATCTGGGGGAAAATATCACTTTAGTGGCTTAAACTCGAAACTAACTATTGGCACAGCACAATTATTTGCTCTCTGTTCGAGGCTCAATTCCAGCCATGTGCTTTGATCCCCTAAGCCAAAACAAGTTACGGATCTCAAAGAAAAGCTGTGGCAAGTTCCTTTTGAAATAGTCCAAATCTAACAATATTCATTGGAAAAAAAGACTCTATATGTTTACAGATAGGAACCAGAAATGAATATAGAAAAAAATAAAATGGTTGAAGATGGCCAGATTCACTGAATTTCCTTTCTTTTGATTTATGCTAATGCTAGCATTACATTCTTGATGAAATATGTAATACACGTTAAAAGAGAAAGTACAGAAAATGTCATTTGCTTGTGTCTGCCTAAGCAGTCCAGTGTCATTCTAACGGTTAGTAATAATGATTATTAGTCTGTAAACCAAAGTGAAATTAGAGAACTGGATGGGAATACCCTGAAGGAGTCGAGTGTACTGCCATGCGGCTACTAAAGAAGTGGCCTGAGAGGCAGGCACCTGGGCTGAGGATCAACATGCACTCTCCTGGTTTTCACATTAGACAGCATAAACTATTTAGGCCTTTGTGCTCTATCTGCCCTTTCCAATCTACAGAGGAAATCTGTCTGTCTAGTTGAAAATGTTTTAACTTTTGTTGTTTATGCACAAAAAAAAATGAAGAAAGGTTACCTTTCACAAAAAAACTGCTGGGCAGATCAAAGTCAGTAAGTTTTTAAAGGTTTAATGCTTAAGGAAGATCACCTGATGTGTACACCCCAAAATCTGCATGTCTACTGAAAAACCACAACTCTCTGCCTTCCTTGTCAGCTGACCAATCATCAAATCCTGCCCATTTTATCTCACGGGTTCAATTTTCTCCACCCCCAGGACCACTGCCAACCATCTTCATCCAACCATCTTCCTCCTCATCTGTCTCCTGAAACAGATCGGTTCCTCCTTTTCATTTCCTCTCATCTCTCTCCACACTGCAGCCTGAGTGATCCTTCCAAAACACTCATTGGCTACATAGTCATCCTGTTTTCAAAGCCTAGCAAAGCTTGCCTTCCCATCTTCCCTGCACGAAGGCGATGACGTGCGCATGGCCCAAAAAAGCAGTGATGAGGCAATGTGGGGGTGGGGTGGGAGGTGGGTGGACGGTGGCTGCTGAACAGCTCCTGATTATCCTTAAGTATCAGATGAAACAAAATTTTTTCCCAGAAGCCTTTGCACTAAACTCTACTAAGACTCATAATTTAGTGATTTGACTCTTCTAATGAATTATAGTGAACAAGGAGGTAGGAACCACTGTATCTTCAGTGCCTAGCGCTGTCCCCGACATAGAATAATTTGCTATTGACAGAATAAATAAATAAATGATATAATTTAGAGTAATATGTATCAAATAACAAACTGCCCTGGGCAGGTTGCAAACCTGATTTAAAAAAAAATGTCCATAGGGTACAGTTTTAAAATCTGTATCCAAAAATGACCTTCATGATGCTTATTTCATTGTTCTGGAACAATGTAAGGACTGACAGCATGCTGAGAGCTCCAGCGTGGATCCTGCCAACCCCTAGCTGCATGACTAGCCATGTGAGCTGCCTCATCTGCAACATGATAAAATGATTACATCTCAAGGTTCTAGCCACCGTATGAGATGAGAAGACCAAAGCTTTTAGAGGTTTAGTGGTTTTCTTGAAATCACAGAATTATAAGAGATGGAGCCAGGAATTAAATGTGGCTCTCTGGCTCCCAAACCTTTCCTCCTAGCATAGTCTACTTTAAAATCCTTGAGAAATGTCACCGAAGACAAGGGTAGTGCTATTAAAGATCAGTTTCTCAAGATACCCAAAAAGAAAGAAAGAAAACAGTTACTTTAGAAGATCACTCATATCTAGGTTATTTCATCCTATCTACTATTTCTAGTTACTGCTTGATACACCATATTTTTATAATGCTCAATACCAGTGTCAAGCTCATATATTTTTCTGGATAAATATTAGAAATAAAGGTACACAGCTTATAGATACTAAAGAAATACAGCATTATTAGCCAAACATAAAGACTTAATTCTCAATTTCTCCAAAATATTTATCTTTAGAATTCAGTGACCTATAAAAGACTCTTAACATGTATAACAGCCCTAAAACGTTCATATGAAAGTGATAATGTTTTAATGATGGCAACAACTGTGCCTCACAGTATTACTAACTTGAATAGAGCAGGACTAATTCTGTCCAAAAGATGCTAATAAAATTTGTGTTTTCTTTCAAAAAACACAAAACAAAGTCTTTAAATATCTTAGCCATAAGATGCCAGTAAAATTGAATTTATGTCTAGTTTAATTCAACAATGGAAAAGTCTGCAGTTAAAGGGTAGATACACTTCCCTTTGTCCCTCTTTTCCCGAGAAACTTTCAAATGTTGAAAATCAATTGCTTTTGTCCCCTTGTTATTCATCTGCTACACATTAAATAGAAACTCTGGGTATCGAATTATTCCCACAGGGTCTTTCATCTACAGACAAGTCTGGTACAAATTAAATTCTTACTCTCCTTCACAAATTGTAGATATGTGTTTTAGGGACCGTTGATTTATCAGCTTATGCTGTTGCTAGTTCAGCATGGTGTGACTAGCTAACTGTAGTCCTTATCTAAGGGTCCTTTGGGTTGGGGATTGTGGTGCTGTGTTAATGCAGAGCGTTACCATGTTGCTCTGACTTTAGTCTGTTGAAAAGGCATTCTGTTAGACACTGTGTTTTAGTTACTTCCCAGATCCTTCCGCCATTTAGGCTATGTGTGTATGTGTTTTAAATATACTGTAATAACACTAAATAATATTACCTCTGGCAGTGATGTGATGCTATGAAATGACCATCATAATGGTTATTACAAATAATGTGCAAAAACAGACCGTGCAGAAGATCTCTTAGAAATGCTTAATTGATGCAAGCGTTGGTTTAGCATTAGACTTCAGAACCAATAGTTAAGGAAGTGACTTTGATCCCTGGCCTGCAATATGTCTTCAGACTACACAGCTTACACAGGGTCTCTCTCCTAAATCCCAGCTGTTAGAAGGAAACCACACATATATGCTAACACACACACACACAACAGAGTTCTGAATCTAAATAGTGCTAGGAAGTTCTAAGAATTTCACTTTAATCTGTTACCCACCAAATATATTAAAAACCTTTTTTGGCAGTTGTTCTTTTAGGCCTTTAATAAAAACAAAATTTGATCAGCTCTTGGTCAACTCCACAAGTGCCAAGCCTGTCCGAATTACTCTCATTTTCCCCCTCCAAAGATTCGTTTGTCTCAACTCCAATATCCGCCTTTACTTGTGATCTCCTGAAGTCGAAAAGGCCCGCCCTCATTAACGGAAGCAGCTCCCCAGGGAGTCTTCCATCGGCGCCTCACCTCGCTGGAATCTTCCTGCTGGTTGATGACAGCGAGAGCGTCCTCCGCCGCCTGCCGCTTGGCCTCGGCCACCGTGCGCTCCATCTTGGCGCGCTCCGAGGTGATCATATCGTGCGCCTTCCGCTCGGCCTCGGACACGGCCTTCTGCAGCTCGGTCATCGCCTGCCGCTTCACCTCGTTGACCGCCTCCTCTGCGTGCCAGGCGGGCCGGACCGGACAAGAGAACAGTTAGCGCGGGACCTGGCCTACTGATCGCTGTTACACAGAATGCTAGACAACACGCATGACTTTCATCCCAATTACTGGGCAGTTCTTCCGGCTGTCTAAAGAACCACATTTTGGAAATTCATTTTAAGAGAGCAAAGGGTGAGATTTTTTCCTTTAATTTACACTCCTGGGAATATCTTTTAAACTACTGTAGCATCACTACAACCTTTCTACCGAACTAGTACCCCAGAAAGGATTCTGAGACCAGACTAAGTAGATAAAAGGCGAAAATAACCACAAAAAACCTGCCTGGATAATTCAGACACATGAAGAAGATGTTTTGCCACAATGCAATAGGTTAATATGAACACAGGGAGTACAGGGGTAAAGCTTTCAGGGAAAGAGAGGAAGGGAATAGATTTTACACAGACACATATGTAAGTGCAAAGTTATTTTGCTAGTAAAAGATACAACACAATAACGAAAAGGTATCTCATAACAATTAATGCAGACCTTTTAAAGAAAACTGAAGATGAAATATACAGAAGATCCAGCTTTTCTTTTTCTTGTCATTTCCTGAGTAATGTGGACATATGACTCTATAGGCTAAATGATAGGGATTTAAAAAAAAATCATTTTCTCATTTCCAGACTTTCAGCTGTTGTCCATCTACTGAATCAAATATAAACACTCTTGCATAACCAACTGTTGCACTAGACAAATATAATTGAATCGTACTGCAGGCCAAAACAATCAGGCCTGACTACAAACCTGCAAGGTGTCAAATTAGCTCTTTATTTTTGGCTGTGGAAAGGGTGCAAAGATTTGACTAATGTACAACATAAGATTGACAACTAAAACAAGTAATTTCCATTTAAAAAAATTAACTGTTCTAATTAACAAGGGAAAATATCCTCCCCCTGAATTAGTTTATCTAATTTTCATCTTTATTCAAAGCAAAATGACAATGATTAATTGAAAATTTAATAAGCAGTAATTATTAACTTGGCAAACCTACTACCAATTAACACTCTATTAAAACTAATTATGACATGTTTCATTCAAGTGTTTGCACTTAATTGTTTCACTCACTTGAAAAGCACCTTAATTAAATGTTCTGTTTAATTAAAAACATAGATTCCTAATAAAAATGTTTTACTGTAGATTAAAAATGTTAAGAGATGCAAATACTCCTATAGTTCCTTAAATTTCTATAGTTATATTTCACACATCCATAGTTCATGACTTGAGGATCATGAAAAGCCCTCCACTAATAATTAACCATGGTGACTTTTGTAGCCTCCACCATTTTCCCAGAATTATTTCTGAAGTTTGTTCGTTCATTTGTAATTACTCTCTGCTAGATTTTATAAACTAAATTATAGGGAAAGATCCAGACTGGAAATATTAACTAAAATATGTTAAGCCTTTGTTGGTTGCTTTAAGATATGTATTTAAAATCTGAAAACAGAGCACTGCACAGAGCTGGCAGCACCTTCTTCACCAGGAGGTGAAAAGATGCCTTTATTATCCTATCATAAATGACTTGGGGCACCAGGGAAGCACTGCCCTTCTAACTATACAGTCAGGGTCTAATTTGGTTTGAATATTCAAGGTGAATTAAAATTCTATCTAAGTGGTAATACAGGACAATAATTTTTGCTTACGATCAAAGCTGTAGCTTGACTAATTGTATATGCAAATCAGGCAATTTATATTTAAATTATGCATTCCTATTCTAATCCCACAGGCACATACAGATCAGCAAAGAGAATTGGTAGGACATGTGCAAGGTGCTTGAATATTTATTACCAACTGCAAACATTCACTGATCGTTTGAAAAAGAAATATACTGAAGAAAACAGTTACAATTTAAAAACTATATTTATGGTAGACTTTTTCCAATTTTATAAAGACCTTTAAACTTCAGAGTGTGTTTTGTTATTTTTGCGGTTGCTTTTAAAAATACTACTTTTAGGGGAAAACTGATATGGCCTTCGACATTTGTTAGGACTCCAAGTATTTAATATGTATATCATTATATTATTATATTGTATTATTAGGATTACATGCAAACTTTGAATAGGGTCTGCAGGTTAAATAATTGTGTTGTATGAATGTTAATATCCTGACTGTGGTAACTGTACTGTGGTTAAATAAGAAAATGTCCTTGTTCTTAGGAAATACACATTAAAATGTTTACGGTAAAGGGACATCATGTCTGCAACTTACTCTGAAGTACTTAGGTGAAAAATATAACGCACAACAGAAAAAGAGGGAAGGAAAGAGGAAGAGAAACAGAAGACATCAAAGCAAATATGGTGAAATAGGGAAAATTGGGAGAAAGGTATATGGGATTTGTTTATACTATTTTTTGCAACTTTTTCTGCAAGTTCAAAATCATTTCAAAATAAAATGGTGCAAAATATTACATGATGTACTTTCAAGCACAGGATATACTTTTTGCAATTATAATTTTCTCTGAAAAGAAGATACATGGGTTATAGTACATTGAATTTTAGAGCTCTGCCCCTTTGATATCTTTCAAATGCTTTAAACTTGATTTTATTTACTTATCTTTTGTCACAAAGGTAGTGTATAATAGTTTCATTGCAAAGACACACTTTATAGGTTTTTTCCTAGGGAAAAAAAAATTGCCCACAGCCAATTTTAGACTCTTGGGGGGAAAAGCTTTCAAATTTTAACAGGCTGAGTGTAGATGTCCCGTTCTGCCTTTGGTGTTTTCCTCATGTTGGATGCCTTGACACTTCGAACACTAGAAATGCTTTCTAAGAAGCCTATAAAGATAAATATTATAAGCAGTTACTTGAGACTTCCAGGTGAAACTGTCATCTATACTTTAGAGATTCAATATACTCCTTAAAATTTAGCATCTATCCATAGAAAACTATTCCCAAACTGTTTTTATGCAGCAGATTAGGGATATCACTATCCCTAAGATAGTGATAAGAATACGAATTTAATGGACACTACTTCCAAGTCAGATTTTAGACTGAAGACCTAATGTAAATGGATAGGCACATATTAAAAATATTTGAAACATGGTTTGATAAGGTTTAACCCTTCTTAGAGAATGCATGGACACCACATGAACAAGTGTTGCTCTTTCCCTCCTCTCAGAGTCCCCACAATGCAAAGTACACCCAGAACTGGTTTCAGAAACCCACAGAACAGACAGTGAAGAAGAATAATAGTGGACTCAATAGATTACAACATGTCAAGTTAAAAAAAAAAAAAACTGATTAAGTGGAAAGTACATAGTGAAGTTTTGAATCTGCTTCCAATTGCTTACCACTTATGGTAGGATTTCCTTTGTGCATAGCTATTCAAGTTGACTTTCCAACAAAGGTGGTATATTCAGAAAAATCTGCTCTCACTTCACAGCAGTCAAACAAAGGCTTGAGTAGATAATAGCACAGAAGGAATTTGGATTGCACAAGACTTCACTGTCAATTTTTCTTTATGAACTATCAAGATTTAACTTAAATACACATAAATAGGGAAATGCAGAGATTCTATCCCTCAACATAAAAAGTCATCCTTGTGCTATCCAAAATGGCAACTCTTTGTACCTATTATTGGAATAAATTGAACTGACAGCTTAAAATTGGGGAAGAAAAATAGTCAGAAGAAAGATGTAGCAATTCCTTCTCCAGGTAGGTGGCACCCAGCACATTTTAACATCTTATGACTATCCCATGACTATTATCCTGGTAGAAAATCTTCTTAGAGGCGATGCTCTAAATCTGGTAAGACTATACAGATGAGATATATATATATATACACACACACACACACACACACACACACACACATACATATACACATATATAAACCTTAACCTTTAGGCTGAATGGATCTACCTGATTTGTATACTGGACATGCAAGAGATCTTTCTCTGGTTCTTAATCTACGCTGCTATACTATCAGATTTTGAAACTCCTTGTCACACTTACAAACAGAGTTATTTCTTAGAAAATTTAAAAAACAACCACAAAACTCGAACAAGAGCCAAGGGACCAGAGTCACCAAGTTGCACAAAACTATAGACATAGCTGTGTCAAATCAAAATCCAAATAGAAATCTTCTGTGGGAAAAAACCCTTTCCTCCTTGATTGGGGTTCTCAGCCCTATACTCGTCTGATTGTCTGCAGAAACAGCATTTTCCAGTTTCTCAACTCAGACAAACTATTTTAACAGTTGGAGTTATAGTAGCTCAAAGCCACATTATGTGTTTGCAGTGTCATTTTTAACTCTTGAAACAGGTTTGTGCTTTAACTCCTGAGTTGGTTTCTTTTTAAAAATAAGGTTTTGGCTCAACTTTTATAGTGCTGGTGTTCTACCAAGATTCTGCCAGATCTGAACTTCTTTAAGCCCAATAAGTCTATGAGTCATCAGAAACTTAAATCTACTTCAAAATGTAGAACAATATCCCTTAATGAAAATCAGATAGTATACATGGAAAGGAAAAATAGAAATTTAGCAACTTTGTCATTGAACTTAATTTAGTTCTGGTCATTGAATATTAATTAGCACAAAAGATCAACTTTAAAAACTGGTTGTAACCATAAAATTTCTGAGTGCCTCAGCAAGTGAACAAGATTTGCTGTGATACTTTTAAAAAGAATTCAGGAGATATATGTCAATTATACCCCAATTAAAAAAAAAATTAGAAGAGAAGGCTGAAGTAAAACACCAGACTTTGTTTTCATGAAGGAAAAATTGCATGCAATCTGAGACCTCAGGCTTCCAGCCTGAAACCATTATAGCCCCTGAAAAATGGGGTTTATAACAGAAGCATCATCAGACTCTCATTACAGTAGCACTAGCAGATGCTACTAAAATAAAAACTATTTCATGTTCTAATCAGGCCTGGTTTAAGAATATTCATCAGGATTTTAAAATTTTGTGTGTGGGGGTTTGTTTTGTTGTTGTTAGCAGTAAAGTCCCTTCTTGTCATTCTTCACGTCACTTCATTAACAACTGCACACAGCTGCCAGAACACTAAATTCGTGTTTTTAAACAATTCTTACCAGCTTTCTTCCAGATCTCCTCTGGCACATATCCAGAAGCAGGCCTGTGAAGGAATTCCCGATGTGCATCTATGAAAAGGATAAAAATCGGTGGAGAGAGGAGGAAAGCACCATAAGCACTGTTATGTCATTACACAGGGTAGAAGCAAGCAATGCCCACTATCTCGGCTTCTCTACAAAAACATAGTTTTAAAAGGCTGGGCATTTCACTTCTAAAAAATAAACAAAAATAGCAAGACCAGTCATCAGAGCGCAAGGAAAACAGGTCATTGGTCTAAATGCCTTGTATGCTCAAAGCCAAAACAACTCTAAATATTTCATTATACAATATGATATTTGGGAGCACTGTTCCCAACACTCCTTAAGTATGGGAATTTCTATGGGTATATTTTATTTTATTAAAGAAAATAAACTGTATTTGGTAATTTTCTTTTTTTTTCAAAGTCAAATTGGTAGTTAGAGAGTCAAATGTTAGGGTAACATAATTTTCACACAGCTCTGATTCTACCACCTTTCAATAAATATTGAGCCTGACGCCCTGGCTAACTAGCTCTAACACTTAATTAAATTTAAAAAATCTTGATGAGCATTAAAAATTCTCACAAAAATTAGATCATATGGATTTGACATGGATGGAAGCAAGAAAGAATCATTAGAATGGATTCACAGATAGCCAGTTGACCAAATATAACTAGTACATGACATGCTTTCCGGAAAAAAAAAAAAAAAATGAAGTTCCACTTTAAGTGAAATGCTGTGCTTTTTATGCTGGCCAAATTTTAAAAGTTTGAGAAAACGGATCATAATAAAGCTGATGTAGGAATGCTCATCTCCAAAACAACATGTTCATGAAAATGACATGAAACCTTTTATATGTTTTTACATATGCTTGAAAGTAAAGTGTACAGTCTTTCAGAGATAAAATATGCACTAAACTTCTTCCATACTGGATTTTCAAATGAAAGTCTATGTATTTAGAAGTTTGAGGGGAAGAAAAAAAAATCATTTTACCTTTTATAAATATAGCAATCTTTCAACCCATGATAAATTTCAAATAATTGAAGTTTTCTCTACATGTATAAGAAATGTTAAGTAGCAGACTTTTTAAAGAATACTTTATCTAATGTATGGTGAAGATCAAAAGAAATTCAGTCCAGTTTTCTATATTTTATGGAGCTACAGAATGAGAAAAGCACAATCAATTTAGCTAAGTATATATCATTTTATATTTGAATGCCTTAGACACATTTGAATATTTTGAATCCTTCGAGGGTACATAGATTATCAGTCGGCCAGAACATAAAATTTCCACAACTACTCTGAATTAGCAAAACCTTATTATAGCTTAGTGAAGGGGATATGGAAACTCTCTGTACTATCTTTGCAATGTTTCCTTAAGTCTAAAATTATTCCAAATATAAAAAGTTTATTTTTAAAAGTTTACATTATAATTTTATGACTACTTGATAATCAAATTGACTGGAAATACCCATGCATTCTCATGTACACATTCATTTCTATACAGTAAATAATGAAAAGCAAAATGTCTTTATTTAAGTAATTTTCATTTGCTAAAGAGCTCGATAAAATCGTTTGATGCATATACGACTTCAAAGAAATATCACGTGGCTAATTAGATTTGTCAAGATTACCTTTCACATCATTATAAAGAAAGTGCAGTCAAGTTCAAGTTCACATTTAGCCACATGACACAGTGAAACAGATTTACTTAAGACAACTTTTAGACATTTATTTTTAGGAGAAAAGACTTTGGCTTAAGAATAATTTACTGGATAAGAATAGATTTGTAAAGTCTGAAGACATACAGAAAAAAAAAATGTTTTCTCCACAGTAGCAAAAAAAAAAAATTTTTTTTTCCATTTATTGGGTTAAGGAAATTTTTATAACTTTATAAAAATTATTTTTTAATGGCCTATTATTATTATAGGGAACAGGAAAAGTGATGTTAAGTTATCCAAATACTAATTACCAGCCCTAGGCAGCACAGGCAGAAGAGTTAGTTCTAAAGCCCAGAGAAGGTGAATCTTGGCTTTGCCACCTGCTCTCCCTGTGACACTGGGCAAGTTAGTTTCTCCATGTCTCAGTCACCACATCTGTAAAGTGGGGACAATACTACCACATTTGAGATTGCTGCTGTGAGGACTCAGTGAGGTACTTCCTACTACATGCTTGGCATGGCACATCCTAAACTCTGATTAGATGTTAGTGCTACTCCCATCATTATTATTTAGCAGGTTGCCCAGTAAGAATGGATATACAGTCATCCTTTGGTATCTGAAGGGGGCCAAGATCCGAGGATGTTCAAGTCCCTTCTATAAAATAGCATAGTGAATAGCGCTGCTCTGAACATAGAGGTGTATGTATCTTTCTGAATTGCAGTTTTATCCAGATACATACCCAGGAGTGAAACAGAAACAGACTCACAGACATAGAGAATAGACTTGTGGTGGCCAAGGGGGAGGTTGGGTGGGGGAGGGATGGATTGGGAGCTTGGGGTTAGCAGATGCAGACTATTATTATATATAGAATGGATAAACGACAAGGTCCTACTGTATAGCACAGGGAACTATATTCAATAACCTGTGATAAACCATAATGGAAAAGAATTTTAAAAAGAATGTATATATAACTGAATCACTCTGCTGTACCACAGAAATTAACAACACTGTAAATCAACTACACTTTAATTAAAAAAAAAAAGCATGGTATTTGCTTTGGATGCTAATTTGTTTGCTACACACATCCTTTCCTATACTTTAAATCACCTCTAGATTACTTACAATTTATAACACAATGTAAACGCTATGTAAATAGCTGCCAGCACGTGGCAAATTCAAATTTTGCTTTTTGGAACTTTCTGGAATTTTTTTTCCTAAATACTTTTGATGTGTGGTAGGTTGAATCCATGGGTGTGGAACCTGCGGATACGGAGGGCTGACTGTATACTTATTTCCTTATTTAAAAAAACTAAGGTGAAAAGAGCACCATAAACTTTCTTTTTTCACCCAGCACTGACATCCAAAGGGCACAAAACTTTAGACAAAACAAAACCATTGAAGAGGTTTGGATTAAGTAATATACAGCAGTAATTTTTTACTCCCTCAGTACATGTCACTTGGGGAGAGAAGTTATGTCTATAGTTAGCAATTCACTGTCTGAACCCTTGATGGGAAGTCCTCAAACTTCTTAGACGATACTTTTATAAATTTTATTCAAACCTCATGAATAGCCCCCAAATTTGCTCAAAGATAGATAATGTACTGGAGTCAACTGTGCACCCACCTTCCCGTGTGCTATACAGTCGGTATAGATCGTGAGAATCCATATGCCACACGGGAAAGTTGTGCTGTATTTCACCTTCTTGGCTACATTTCCCTAGAATTCTCAATGACACATTGTCATATTTGCATAGAGTCAAACTCCACCTGACCTAGAACCCTGATAGAAATACCAACTCCAATCCAGCAAAAGTTTTTTAATCCTATCCTGCTTTATAAAAGAAAGTTTTTTTTCTCAAAATAGCTGCAGAATATAAAGGCAAATAAATTTTTTATATAATACACACCTATTTACATAGATATATACATATTTTACAATATCCCCTCCAGTTCTAAGTTACTGTGTCCTAGCTAAGCATCAGTGTACCAACCGAAAGGATGAAGTGATGACAGTAGAGATCTGCTCAGAAACTATTTTGATGCACTGACAAATAGTACTTTAATAGCTACAGAAACTGAATGACTAATTTAATATTTTCTCTTCTGATTAAATAGCAGCAATAACAGAGTCCACATATGCAAAATTGAGTTTAAAAAACCAAAACAAATCCTGAAATTGATCAATATTACAAGAGACAACTTCTCTCTTAAGACTTTCTTATTTTAGATTATTGGTGAATCTAGACAAACTTATGCAAAACATTCTAAGGCTCAGATTCTGAAGAAGCTAATTTTTAACCATTAAATCTTGACCACCTATAAAATATCAGTTGCTGTAAAATAGATGGTTGTTCTAAAATGTAGTGGTGAAACAAAAACAGAAGAGTCTGTACGAGATGGTTTAAAATGTGAAATGTATACATATGTAACTATTGAAAGATGGAAAAATTATAGAAAAGACCTTATAAATTAAGTTTAGCTTACTTTGGGATGCAAACTGCTTGGGGATGAAAGAAGAGGAGGAGGGGAGCCCCCAGAAGATATATCTATGAAATGAGGAGACCAAGTCGAAGTGGGGGAAATGTTTTAAGAAATGTGAAAAGACAGAACAAGCAATCTATGATGTATGGAAGAGATGGAAGATGCACTACACTTACGACAGATGGAGACCATTGGATACTAGATACAGCAAGGGCCGCCATCAATATACATGAAGGGATGAGCTGATGGCCTTTGGAGAACCAATGTGACCTCATATGACCCAGGACAGCAATGCTCAAAGCTTGGCAGCACCTATGTTATGGCCTTCATCCTGTAGTGGGCAGAATGAGGCTGTGATCATGATAATATTTATTACAAAAACCATCAAAAGAAAGGAAGGGTTAAATGAGTTCATCTTTAGAAATGTTACTTATTTTTGTTTTAAAGGATAATAAATCCAGAAATCTCAACTTTATGTTCAGAAGCCCAACCCAACCTAGAAGCCAAGAACTACATTAGGATTTTCATCTTTAACAATAAAAATACCTAATGCTGTAGGAGGCAACCATCTATTCTTGTTTTTCAAAGATGGACATATTTAACTAGTAGTCACGTCTTTTTTAACCCAATATACTAAATACAGTAGACTCTTTAAAATACAGTAGGCACTTTACATTAGGAGCTCAGATGCATTGTCTTGAAATGAATTCCATGATGTAATTTAAAAGGAATCAATACAAGTACATAAAATCTAAGCTTTTATATGCAGATATACACTGAATAACTTGTTTGTGGTTTTTATAATCTGATAGTATAGAAGTAGAAAAATATATTCCTTTGGATGGGAGTAAACTATTTTTCTATAGCTCTGTATTATGAATTAGGGTCCCAAAGGTACAACAGATTTACTGTATTTAAGATGGAATTCCCCTTTTCTTGTTTCTGTGCCTATTAAATAAATTAGCCACCTAAACATTACTGCTTGGAAATACTTTCGGAATGAAAAAATACCTAAGAATCTACTATAATTTCATAAACTTGTGTGCCAAGCAATAACACTAATTTTATGTACTGCTCGCTACTCTCTAAACTGTGAGATTCCATGTTAGAAATCATAATAATAGCTATTAGTTATATCACATCTACTATGTGTCAGGCACTGTTCCATATGCTGTATAACTATTAACTCATTTAATGCAGAAACACCCATGAAATATGTATTGTTACCATCCCCACTTAACAGATGAAGAAACTGAGGCAGAGAGTTACTTGCCAAAGGTCACAAAACTAGTAAGAAGAACCAGGGATTCAGATCCAGACATCTGCTCAAACCCTGTGCCTTTAACTTTCATGCTAGATTTCCTGAGCATTGAGACAGTAATGAGAAACTCTATAATTCAATCATGCGACAGTGATAAAACTTGTCAGCCAAAGGAATTTTAAAATATTAATTTCTCTACCAATTACTTGAGGCAGGAGGTGGTATTAAATCAACAAACTTACGAATCTCTAAGCCTTCTGTGAAGATCAAGTTGATGTATCATTTCATTTAAAACAAAAACCTCTTTCTGAGGTTTAAAAAACTAGTTTTTAAATTGTTTTAAAAAAATTAAAAATTGTTTAAAAAAAAAGTTTCCTAATTTTCTTAAGACTTGGATATTTGGAGTTTTTTTCCTGGAAAGCAAGTGAGTTATAATAATAATACAAATAATTAAAATCTATTATTTCAAGGAAAAGTGTATTATTTCAAAAGTCCTTCAAGATAACAACCTGTTTTTTACTTAAAGAGTAGAAATAACATTATGGACTTAGTGTGTACTCAACTTTAAAACTGTTTAAGCGGCTACTCATTTAAAATAGTCTTTACTTAATATCTGGGGGGAACTCCCAAAATTCAATTAGCAATAGATTAATCATGTTATCTTACCAATCCCTCAAACTGACTTAATACTATGGATGTATTTCAAAAGCAAGAATGGGAATGAGTTTAACAAACACAACACAACAGTCATGGAAGTTACATTTTTCTCTGTACAGTCAAATACAATTTAAAATGCTAAAAATGAGTGTATGACTAAATGTTGTCATTGTTTCTAAGATAGGAATGTGACTAGGGCAATATTTTGAACTAAAGATATCTTCTATAACATTATTCTGAAGGTCTCATTTGAGACCAGACAGCAGCTTAAGAATTAAGAGAATCTAGCTAAAAGAAACACATGCAGAATAATCATAGGATATGGAGCTCTTAGGCATATCCATATGCCTATATCCATAAATCCATATCCATAAATTTATCAGTCAATATCCTTAATCGTTTAATTACACACACTAATACATTCGACTCCAAAGCCTAAGAGAAAACCTCAGAAAGCACTTAATGTAAATGATTGTGCCCCATGATTACAAACTACCTGCCTTATTTATAGCCATAGCCCAGCTCACAAGATGGATGGAACTCGAAGACTTCAGGAATCTACTAGCAAAAGACACCAGTGAAATATAACTGTTGGATGCTAAAACTTGCATACTGTATGGCTCTTGACAGGTTCTCCCTATGGCTGTGGTAAGTTTCTTTAAAACGCAATCTAGGGTTCTGTGTCCCTAAAGAATAGGACTGTTTTAACAGAGTCCCAACAAAGAAATGAACTACTTGTAGTCTTTGAAAACTACAATCTATAAAAGCTTAAAACCAAAGCGATCTCTCTTTTACCAAAAATATGAATTCATTAAGCATCATTAAAAGTAATGTAATTTGTGTACTCTTAAGGAGTTTTTAAAACCAAGTTTATTCTTTTGATTACATAACAAGGAAACTAAACCTAGCTTCCCGGAGAACGATGAACACTTGCATCACTAGAATGTGTGACTATAGGCGATTATATGATAATGGTCCTATGTTCAGTGTGCTGAATATAACTCACATAGGTCTGAAATCCTATCCATTTCTGAAATTTTTCTTTTACAATGGACAGCAGATAATATTAATCCTGTCAGTGCAGGGGACTGAACTGAGCGGCCTGCTGGTACGACCACTAGCTGTCTCCTTGCCCATCTCTTCCACTAGCTCAAAAGTTCCTCAAAGGAAGGAATTAAGAACATTTTTCCTTTATTACAGTGCCTAGCATGATGCCTGGCACACAGAAAGCCAGGTTCAACAAATAAGCACTGACTCGATGAATTTGTTCAATAGAGCCAGCTAAAATGGATATTTTTACTCCCAAAGTTTTGTTTAATTTAAGGCTCTCAATTTTTGCCTAGATTGGATGATTACAAATATTCTCTTTATTATTATTATTAGCTAATTTTGGTTCACAATACAGAAGTAAAAAGCAAGATGCTTATTCTATTCTAAACAGTTTGGTTTAATTTGGTTCAAATTAATCTTAAACCTATTTTCATTGCTTGCCTTAACATAAGCTAACAAATAACACTTTTTTCTTTAAAATATCCTTTAGAATAATGTCTGTTGGGTAAATTATGTGACCTGGAATCTTCCTTTATTTAATACTTATTATGGCAATAGACATTCAGCATTCAGGGATTAGCAGGAATCGACGAACCTAAGTGCAAAGGAAACTTTATTGACTAGGAATCATTTTAATAAAAAAGATAATGTGATCAATAGCCAGATAATATACTTCAAGTTTTAAATATTTGATAATCAGCCATGGATGATAATGAGGCCAAAGTCACGAGCTTAATCTGCACACAGGTGATTAGTTTTGTTTTTACAGCATGGACTGCACCCTAACCTAAGCTAGGTAGCAGGTGTGGGGCTAAACACATAAGAAAAATGAGATGAGAGAACAGGGGTCAACACAAATCCATCTCCATTAAGTTGACTCAGACTGTATATAGAAGTAGTGGCCAGCAACGTAAATGACAGTAGCTTATTATTCATTTAGGAAAAAGTCCACAGGCCACTCAAAAATTATTTCAGGTTCAAATTTTCTTTCCATATACTTGTAAAGAAACCAAGTATAACCCCAACAATTCTATTTATAACCTATAACCCCAACAATTTATATTGTTTATATTTATAACCCCAACAATTCCCAAATCTCAATACTAAATACGGCTACATGTATGCATTCAATTTCTAAAGTGTTGCTATATTAATAGTCCTGTAAGTTACTAGAATTAATAAAATCACGGTTAAGCAATCTAAGTTCAGGTCATGGAAGAGCTACATCTCTATCACTAATTTTCAAGTGGCAGTGGGCAAACTATAGAGCCCTTAGGTCTCTTCCTGGAAGGGTTTTGAGATAAAGTACTCTCAAACACTAGGGTGCAGCAGAATTCCCCGGAGAGCTTGCTAGAAGCTCCAAGCCCACTCCCAGAGATTTTGTCTTTGCAGGTTGGAGACAGGGTCCAAAGAGCTGTTTTATGAAGGAGCACGCATTTTAGTGATTCATGTGAAATTCTGGTCCAGCTTTGAAGCTTTGTCATAAGCCCCAAACATTAACCTAGAAAAGGAGTTTAATTTTTGTAACTGCCTCTTTCTATGCCAATCTGCCTAACAGACAAGACATATTTGAGGATATAAAGTGTTTATTGTTCTACAATTCCCTGTATAGCCTTTATTTTTGAAGACGAGTTAAAAATAAACTCAGCATTAATAGCATAAGAAGTATCTGTTCAATATGTCCATCTGAAGAAAAGATACCTAACGCCACTGGGTCTGGATTGACAGGACTCTGCTGCCTGGAGTGGCTGCTGCTACCGCTGCCGCCCTTTTTTAAGTCCTCGGCATCGCTGTACCGCCGGATCCAGTAATTCAATTCCTCCCGGTCTGCTTCCTGACATCGCCTTAGTACAGTGAGAGATCGCCTTGTTTTTTCTACCATGTCCATTATGCAGTTTAACAGCTATGGGAGAAATGGGCAGGGGGAGAAAGGAAGGATATATCAATCACCACAACTCAAAGACTTTGGTGGGTAGTGAAACAAACTATTTTAGGACAATGAAGAATGCTATTTTATTCTGAAGGCTTCCGTCTAATATTTTCAAAGGTTAGATTTGAAACAGAGATCCAACAGATGAGTTAACTCAATAGGAATGAGAATAAAATGTGGGAGGCATGACAGGGAGATTTCAGCTGAAGTAAACCCATCTTTCCAAATACTAATCCCATTACTGGATAAACTCAATAACTCTCTACAAATAAAACAGCAGCCCACTGATCTGGCTTTAGGGAATCCTTTCCATGATCTAAACACTTCTCTTATATAAGTGGCCTTGATATCAATTTAGAAATCAAATCCTATATTCTACTTTAAACATTCTCATTTATTACTTTTTCAAGGATGGCAGAAAATACCTTCAAAGCATCCCCACACTTTTATCATGTCACCTCACTCCAGTCGTTTTCAAAACATTTTTTGAAATGATTACCAACATCTTACATGGTCAAGATGTTTCCATTCCTCTGCCCATTCTCTGTCTGTCAGTCTGTGATCAATCATTTCTTCTTGACGTGTGCCATGCAACCCTATAAATATAAAGAAGGTTGAATCACCCTAAAACATTAAGGACATAATCCATATGCGCATAGGCACTTAGCAAAGACTATGTGGGCAAACTAAACGATGTGAAAATATATTTGATTTTTGAACGGAGGCATGAGTCATATTCAGATTCAGAATTACCTCATGGGTCTCTCATAGAATGATAAAATGTTAGAAAACTAGAAGGAATTTTAGACGTCATCTGGTCAGAACCATTTCTTTTACACATGAGGAGATACCAAGCCCTGAGCCAGTTATCCATATAATGTTCCCTAAGTGAAAATATAAATATATCCTGAATCTTAATAAATACAAGAAACCACAAGTATACATTAAGTGGTTTCAAAGTGTGGCTTTCCTGCATTAAAAACGAAGACAGCATAAATTGTTTTACATGAATAGGGATATGCTTTTCTAAAACAAGCATGGTAAAACTATTCCACATTTCAGCATAGTATAAATGAACACAATCTTATTACATACACCTTCGTGATAAAATTACGCCATGAAGAGAGGGCTTGCATAACATAAAAGCAAAATATACTCATTCAATTTATCAAAAAGTAAAAAATAAAAATAAATTGGATATCCTCTATGAAAACAAAATCAACATACCAGATATAATTTTGGACAAATACCATAAATCCAAGCTAAGAAACTAAAAATCCTAATTTGTAGTCCACAGCATAAATATTAATGCTCTTTAGCATCACAGTTAAGATGCTACCATGAAAAGGTAATAAGGAAACACTTACCAAGTGAGAACAATAGTAACGAACATGAGCAATTAGCAAGGATGCTTATCAAAATAAAAAAATAAATGTGTCTTCCTAAAGGGACAGGGTGAAAGGGTCTAATCAGAGATACCTAGAAACGTGTGGCTCTTCTGACAAACTGTGTAAAACACCTCATGTTCTACTATCAAGGAAAGGCACCAGGCTATGGCAAGATTTTCCATTTTAAACAATTAAAACTATTTATTTTGGTTGCCAGTTCTCACTGTTACTCTGAATAGCAAATTAAGTTTGACATGGTTTAGGCTTCTAGACACCTAGGCTCTTTTTCTGAGGGAGTTATGTAGGAGTTAAATGACAATAAAAGTTATGAGACACTGCATTCCACTTTTTGTGAAATCTGAGTGGTTAGAAATCCCCTTTTAGCTGATTTAGCGAAATAAAGATAATGAGTCATATGACTTTTTTCAGCCAACCATGAAATACAATTTAATTTATAGCTGATGGAAGTGACACATACATGTCAGCTTTCTCAGACTAAATTAAAAGCTAAATATAAAACACTGCACCATTCCTCTCCAATTAGAATATATTCTGAAATACATTTTTAAAGCTAAAATTGTCAATGCCACCTATTGGTAAAAAAGTAAAATTGCAAATAAGCTTTAATAATTTGCATAATAGAAAAGACACTGGAGAAGAGTAATATTTAGTTATTTCTCTGTTGTGACAATTTCAAGTTGAAATGTTTGCAAATATGTAATTTTTGTTGACTTATTTTTTGCCTGTGTTTTAGGGAAAAAGCACTACCATTGAAATGAGTCATCACAGAAAACAACTGGAGAGTGATAAAGATATAAATGCAGTGTTAAGATTCATGATGGAGGCTTCTTACTATATTGACCTATATAAAGACCAAGAACTTCAGAGGTCTTAAAAGTTTCAAAAATTCAGCAGATTAAATCAATAGTGACATGAGCTCTACCACCGGGAATAATATTAATGAGCAATAGGATGTCTGTGGCTAATGGGATAACAGCATTTGTGGAACAGTGCTAAGCATCATCTCATTTAACAACAACAGAAAAAAAATAAGTACACTAGAAACATGTTTGAGCCCAAGTACTTGGTGAAAAAATACAGGTCTCATATGTTTGCTGCTTTTGAACTCTGAAGGTCATTTGTTGGATACAGCCAAATCTTTAAAAAGAAAAAATAAAACAACTCAAATTTTTACATTTATTAATTTTTCTATTTCAGATACTTAAATATTCATCACCACACAATTTTTATTTATATCCATAATACCAGAGGGATGTACTAGGGGAAAACAGTTCAGACTCATTAAAACACATTTTCATTTGTGGGCAATCTGACACTAATGTTGAGTCTTACCCAATTCCTAACTAGGCTGAAACTCTAAGTTTAGTTATAAACTAATGCTGCCTGTAAAGTTATTTCATTAAAAGATTCTAGTGAGTACACGTCTCTGCAAATATGTCTCTACATATATACACATTTATAAATCGTACCAGACTAAGTATACATTTATGACAATTTTTATATTCTCAAAATGGCAGCCTGATGTAACACCATGATTTGTTACTCACACGTCAAGGTTTTACTTTACTTTAACACATACTAAGCTATGCCAGACTTCAGGGACGGTTAAGTAGTTGCGTATATTTACAAAGATTAGCACTATTAGTTTTATAAGCTAATATAATTAAAAGGTAAGGAACATGGTCTGATAAAAAAAAATCACATAAAACCAGTGGGTACAGATATAACCCATAAAGGAATATTTTATATTACTAGATGAAAACATAATCATTGAATATAAGCATAATTAGTTCCTTGTTGATTACTCTGTAGTGTACTGGAACTAATATTTCATAAAATAGAATCTGCTGCCTGAGAAATAGGCCATTTCCTAGCACTTACAAAGTGGGGTATCTTGAATTGGTCTTACAATGACCTGGTGACTCCACTTCTATTTGAAAACAAGCAATCATGGTTTGAGGGCATTAGTCATAAATAAATGGCAAGGCTTTTGCTTTGAAGGGAGCTGTTATTGCATTTGCTTTCAGGGTCAAAATATCAATCCAGACTGAGAAATAACATAACCATTTTTGAGAGCTCTTCGAAATGGTACCTGAGAGAACATTAGACAGACTGGTTATTAAGAAAGCACAAATTATATGCTTAGCCATTTGACACACTATATAAATGTAGAAATGATGTTGTGGGGAAGTGAAACTACTATTTTACTATCTCACATCCAGGGCCTCCATCGCCCCTCCCCTCACCCTGACTCTCCCTTTCTGCTTTCTAAACATTTGGAGGGTTGTGTTTTCAAGCAAAAGACCCTACATATGGAAGCCCCTATGTCCTACTAACCTAGTTAGAAGTCTAACATAAACCTCTGCTCACCACACGTTCTCTGCCTGTGGCTAAAAAAACCGTTGTCCTACTACTCAGGCAGGGAACTGGCCGTGCTTCCCAAGTTCTGTGCCCTCAGCTCTGTGTTCTGCTTTTCTCCTTGGACTTCGTCCTGTGCCGCTTCCAGTATCTTGCCCACCAAACCGTCCCATGTCAGGGAAGTTTGTCAGCAACTAGCTAAGAGGTAAAGGCGGTCCTGCTGCTGGACAGCATGGATTCAGGGGACAGAAAAAGACAAGAGAGAGGGCTGACTATTGCTCTCAGTTTATCACTAGGTTGACTCGCCAAAAATCAAGAATTCAAGAAGCCCCAGGAACAGGAACAGTGCTCTAATGCTATCACCTCAAACACTGATCATGTATCAAAACTTACCTATTTGTCTTCCTTCTTATTTTTCATGGTGAGCACCTGTTCTTTAGAAGACAATGTCTCCTAAATGCTTCACTTCCAACAGTTTTATGCAAAGAAGGAATGAACACAGGCAAACAGAACATGTATTTACCCAAACTCATTCCTTCTTTGGTATTCTGATCTTTGACACTAAATTGTCAACACTAAATTGAATCACTGGCACTTCGAAGTTGGAAAACAAAAAAAAGTACTAAATCATTCCTCAAAGAACATCTGTTGACTTAAACCACCGACATAATACCATATTGTATTTTTCAAATACAGACTATCACAGAGACTGGAAAACTCAAAATGAACTTTGAGACTATCTCAAATAAAAGATACAATGAAAGAAACTGATTTTTTAAAAATACTTGTGGCAGAGTAACTACATATGAAATCCCTCATATTAAAAAAAAAAATTAAACACTTGTTTTGCATATGTTAATACAGTTGAGGAGGTTGTATTTAGATGCCCCCCCGCAAAATAATACCCTGCTGTCACAAAGAACGTAAGTAATTAAGAGAGAGAAAAAACAGCTGTTAAAGGACACAGTAATACCAACAAAGTTTTCTCATAAAGGAGACACTATAGAAAGAAAGGGAATTTTTACCCCATCACAGATATCAAGCCTCAAGTTTAGCTGAGAAGTAATGATGCAAGTCTTGAAGCATACAGTCCCATAAGAAGTGAAGAGATCCTTCAGTCTTACCCATAGGTCTGTTTCTGTCCCTGAGGTCCCTGTGGCTGGGGTGTCGATAGGAGTCCCTGTAGTGGTGGGCAATGGCCATATCATCCAAACGGTAATGCTGAGGTGGAGGAGGGGTGGGGTGAGGCAGGCCATTGGGCTGGTAGGATAAGCCATTATTTGGACTGTACCGCTGGCCTGGGCTAATAGTGCATGGTCGCTTGCTTGGATGTTCTGAGTGCAAAGGCTCTCTGTCAAAGCCATTTTCTTTGGTTCTGAGGGAGGAAGAAAAAGAGTTTGTTTCATAATGTACTCAGAAACCAGCATAGTTCGGACACTCACATTTGAACTTGTAATATAAACAGAATATTCTTTTACTGGCCAGAAACTTTCTAAACTCAGCTTCCTAGACCTGTGGGAATTCACTAAAACCCATGCTGAGGCCTAAATGATCACATGACTGCACAGGAGAAAATGTTCCACTTCTCATCAAATTAGCAAACATCTTTCAGTTGAAGCTCACGTGGTTCGGTCACAAATAAGAGGAAGCAAGATCTCCACTCTGCACATAACATTTTCATTCAAAAGTGAACACCTGATTTCTAACAAATTACCCTTGGATCAACTGTATTTGGTGAAGATTCATCAAGGTACAACAGCATCACTCTTTTGGTGAATTCTTCAGGTATACCTATTGCACTGATCCAAGCTGTGTCTGACTTCCGTGTCAGAGGACATCTATGAGCTGTGTTGTTCAATACAGTAGCCACATGTGGCTGCTTAAATTAAAAGTGAATTAACAGGGCTTCCCTGGTGGCGCAGTGGTTAAGTATCCGCCTGCCAATGCAGGGGACACGGGTTCGAGCCCTGGTCCAGGAAGATCCCACATGCCGCGGAGCAACTAAGCCTGTGCGCCACAGCTACTGAGCCTGTGCTCTAGAGCCCGCGAGCCACAACTACTGAGCCCGCGTACCACAACTACTGAAGCCCGCGCGCCTAGAGCCTGTGCTCTGCAACAAGAGAAGCCACCGCAATGAGAAGCCCGTGCACCGCAACGAAGAGTAGCCCCTGCTCGCCTCAACTAGAGAAAGCCCGCACACAGCAACGAAGACCCAATGCAGCCAAAAATTAAATAAATGAATAAATAAATAAATTTATTTAAAAAAAGTGAATTAACATTAAATAAAGTTTAAAATCCAGTTCTTCAGTAGCAATAGCCACACTGCAAGTGTAATTGCCACCTGTGGCTAGTGGCTACGGTACTGGACAGCACAGATACAGATCATTTCCATGATGTCAGAAAGTTCTATTAGAAAGCACTGATCAAACTGAATTAACTGAATTAATGCAATAAAACAATGTATGTCTGGGACTGACATTACCTTGGGCTACCAAGATAATCAATCAGCAGTCATACAGAGCTAGCTGGGATTAGAAGAAAGATCGGGGCAAACCCCTATCTTTTAAAGTTGAGGAAACACATGCCCGGAGAGCACAACTGACCTGTGTGAAGTCATGAGATCTTAGGGCAGGGAAGGCACACCCTGACTGCATTTCATCATGTGATACACAAAACTGTACTTGTCTTTCAGAAGGAACACATTCTATAAATGAGACCTGATAACTGCTCCTAGATTCTCAAACAGAAGTAGGGTTAAAGAAGTATTTTCAGACTGAATGTATCTCTAAGAGATGAACTCAATATAGTCTGTAAGATAGGAATGCATCACCTCCACTTTGACTGCAAGCACAGCTCCCAAACTAATTTTTTACCTAGTAGCTGGCTCTCCTCACAAGACCAGCTCTCTATCCTTAGACCAGTGGCAGCATCTATTTTCCCTGGGAAATTTCCCCATAAGAATCTACCAAATCACAGTAGCTACAGATTTCTGCGTGCCCTTTTTTTTTTTTTGGCTTTGCCGTGCGGCTTGTGGGATCTTAGTTCCCCGACCAGGGACTGAACACAGGCCATGGCAATGCCTACCCACTGGACTGCCAGGGAATTTCCATCTGCACACCTTTTTTTGATTTTAGGTTGGTTAGGTTTAGATACTTTAGACACTTTTTCCACTTTCCTAGTGCCCAGGGATAGTCTTTGTCTGATAAAACTGGAGGGATTTGAATGGAAACTGACTTGACAACAGAGATCATTAGGGGCTAGAGGATTCTACAATGAATTGCCCTTTATGTCCCTTTAGGGTAGAGCCCCAGTGACAATTTGCACACATCAGATTATAAAGGACAGGGGAGTTAGAGATAGAAGGTACAGGCACACTAAGAACTGAGGGAAACTGCAGAGTTCAATGGGAAATGAATACATGCCCAATACATGCTGGCGAAAGATGTTCTGGAGCCAGGAGACTGTCCAACACTGGAAATGCCAGCAGGGCATGGTCCCCATGGGAGTGTCAAACAGAAGTCTCAATGCTGCTCCTGTCAAAGTGTCTACAGTAAAATATTCTGACTCCATACATATTGATCACTGACCAGACTAAAATGTCTCAAACATTACAATGCACTGCTTCAAAATAATTTTTAAAAGTGAATGGAAACATTCTAGATAGATATATCTTCTAAGAGGATATTTATGTGATTCTAATCTGTATTTCCATATCCTACACATTTCTGAATAATACACTTCAACATTCAATGCATAAACATTTCCAGCATAAATCAGTTGGAAAATACTGAAGACTATTAGTAGCTATGAATATAATGTCAACACAGCACCTACCTTACTGGCAGTGTGGTGTAGTGGAAAGAGCACTGGACTGGGAATCAAGAGACCTGAGATTTAGTCCTGGCTCTTCCACGACTAGCTGTGTGACCTTGGACAAGTCACTTAACCTCTCTGGACCTCAGTTTGCTCATCTGTAAAATGAAAGGGTTGGACTAGATCAGTGGTTTTCAAACTGTGCCACTTGAGGTGCTTAGGGATTCTGCGGGCAATAAAGAGCTTTTACCCCAAACAATCAAGATTTAAAGGGCCAGAGGAACCCACTTATCATTCTTATCTATTTTAAAAGTTGAGGTTCCACCTAAGGTTTCATTTTTGAAGGAAAAAGCTGCTAAAATCAAGTTTGAAAACCACTGGACTAGGATAATTTCTGAGGTCCCTTCTACTTTGAAAACTCTGCAATTCAGTTATTCTATATTTATTTCTAAATGTCATTTGTACAGCACAGGGAATATAGCCAATATTTTATAATAATTATAAGTGGAATATAACCTTTAAAAATTATAAATCACTATGTTGTACACCTGAAAATTCCATAATATTGTACATCAACTACGCCTCAATTTAAATAAGTAAATAAATAAATAAAAGGTCATGGTTATGTAGATCGAAACACACAAATCTAATGGTCCACTGGCCAAATTTTGTCTAAGTCAACCACCTGAACCAACAGAGAACTTCTCTGTTCTTTGCTTTGAACAACGTACTATTTACAGCTGATTTTTTGTGCAAAAATAGAAAATATTCTCTAAATACCTTATAGCAGCCTAGATATATAAACATCAAAACATTTCTAAATATCAAAACATCTTTGATCCAATTGTGTCAAACCAACTCAACTTACTGATTTTGTGTCTCCTTGTTCAAAGATAACAAGAACATTCAACACTGGAAGAATTCTTCCTATTTTCAAAGTAGTTAGATACGTTATTTATCTTTGCTGTCAGATCAACCCTCTGATCAGTGCTATTACTTCAATGAGCCTGTACTGAAGCTTTTTTCCCTCCTAAAGCAAGGACAGTAATGTCCTAAGAAGCAGGGCTAGCTCCTGAGTCTGTCCTGTCATTTCTATCACGTCCTTGCAGTGACAGTCCCTATTCTGGGTCTTAGCACTCTTGCAGCTATTGAAACAATAAAGCTCATCACCTCACAGAGGTAGGTATATTTTAGCAGCAAAGCATTCAAACAGCCCACAGAAATAGTTATGAGACATCTCCCTGTGCTTCCTCCAATGACTCATGTCTACCTATAAAGCCAACCCTATTCAAAGGATGTATGTCCAGAAAGCTAACCAAAACAACTTAATTGCTATTTGTTTGTCTGCTTCTTAGAAATGTCTAAAACTATCTAAAACCTCATTTGCCTGGGGGCAAATTCCAAATTTGAATGTTTCTTACCTTCTCAAAATGTATTAGGCAAAACTAACAAATACTTTTCATTGTCCCATACCAGCATACTCTCAAAATAACTCAAATTCTAGTGGGAAGTCTGTCATGTCTCATGGGTTTCTAGAAAGCATTTTTTGGTTTGTTTTTTATATTCTATCTCCCTTCCAGGAGAAATTTTCCTGAATATAACCTAACTACTTCAACAATTAGATCCCAATCACTTCTCTCTCAGGGTCTGATGTCCTAAGAGTAGAAGACTGCTCAGGACTCAGCTGTGTGACCCTGAGATAACCTGGCTTCAGTTTCCTGCCCAGTAAAATGAAACTAATAGGAAACAATACATGTTTAAAAAAAAAAAAACACTTAAGAGACAACCTAATTTACAGCTTACCCCACTTCAGGCTGTTCTCTCTCAGCTCCTCAAAACAGAGGCTGTAAACTGACTTATTTGAGAAAGAAACCAAACTTTTTAAAAAACTTTCCTTTATATAAAATATTTTAAATGTCATAATAGGCTAGTATGCACTGACAATTCCTTAGTAACATGAAAATGGGGAAGAATGAAGAAAGAAATTATTAAGATCGTGGCAATAACTAGAATAAAAGGACCAATCAATTTCTTACATGACAGGAACAGACATAAGTTTTTTTCTAGATTAAAATGTTTTTTAAGTGGGGAAAACAGCACTAAAAGATTGTTCTAGGGAAAAGCAAATTGGTACAGCATAATAAACCTGAGAATGGCAAGGAAGAAACTTAAAAATTCTGATATTAGTCCTGTTACAAATAAATACATGCCTTAGGTTGACTTCTCCAACTGACCACATGTATTTCAAACAGCACATGTCTAAACTGACCTTGTCTTTCTCTGGTACTTCCTGCAGCAGTCAATTATGCCACCTTCTACTTAGCCACCAAAATAGAAACTTGAAAGTCACTCTATAACTTTCTTCTCCAAAAAAAAGTCCTGCTGCTGGTCTCATAAGCTTCTCTGGCATAGGTCCTTCTGCCCTACCCCAGGACACATTATTTTGGCCTTATCATGCCCTCGTCTTACTCTGCAGGCATCTCAGCCAGAACCAGGGCTGAGTCTTTAAAAAAAAAAAACAATTCTTTACTTTTGTATTTTAGAAAGAAGCATACATTTAAATCTCAGGAGGTGACAGTTCTGTTAAAGTAAAGCCCAAAGACATTAATAACTTAACCTTAAACAAAGCTTCCTTCCTTTTTCTAACACATGCAGTTTGTTAAGGCTTCCACAGAAAGACTAGACACTGAATTAAAGGGCAGGGGAGTGGTCATTTAGGGCATCATATTTTCAAAACACAACTCAGTCAAAGGTCTCTTCAGGAATTTTTAGGAAATAGGTGAGTTTAGATAAGAATTTTATATAACACCCTATATTGGTATTGAATAATATATCTGAAACAAAATACATCACAAATTCCCCTGCTTCCTTAAAAAGAAAATCAAACCTGATTCTTCATGGACAACCTGCGGGGATTTCTATGTTTGCAGAAATATCACTCTGCAGGAAGTGGGATGTTTAGATGATGAAAAACAAAGCACTGAGTGACACAGGACCAACACTACTGGGCCACATGGAAAGAAGTGCCTTCCATCTCTCTATTGCTGAACCACAACCTAGGAGATAACTTCCTGAGCAGCGGACTAACACCTTCTGGAGTAAATAAGATAGATGCAGGTAGATGTTGGCCCCTCCAGACAAAAACAAGATACCTGGACCCTTCAGGATTACAATTTGTGGGTTCCCAGAGCCTTCGCTTCCCCAAGGAGAAGGTGGAAACCTTGAGGCACATGTCCCTGGAGCTCTCCATCTGCTGAACAGTCAGACTGCCTGGGAGCGACTGTCCCCTTGTCTTCACTAATTTCTGACCACTGCTGAAGTATTCAGTTGCTACTGCTCCTGCTGTCTGGAACCACGTTTTTGTTTTTTCTTTTAATACATCTTTATTGGAGTATAATTGCTTTACAATGTTGTGTTAGTTTCTGCTGTACAACAAAGTGAATCAGCTATATGCATACATATATCCCCATATCCCCTCCCTCTTGAGCCTCCCTCCCACCGTCCTTAGCCCACCCCTCTAGGTTGTCACAAAGCACCGAGCTGATCTCCCTGTGCTATGCAGCAGCTTCCCACTAGCTATCTACCTTACATTTGGTAGTGTACGTATGTCAATGTTACTCTCTTACTACATACCAGCCTCTTCTTCCCCTCGTTCTCAAGTCCATTCTCAACATCTGCGTATTTATTCCTGCCCTGCCACTAAGTTCATCAGTACCATTTTTCTAGATTCCATATATATGCGTTAGCATACGGTATTTGTTTTTCTCTTTCTGACTTACTTCACTCTGTATGACAGACTCTAGGTCCACCCACCTCACTACAAATAACTCAATTTTGTTCCTCTTTATGTCTGAGTAATATTCCAGTATATATGTGCCACATCTTCTTTATCCATTCACCTGTTGATGGACATTTAGGTTGCTTCCATGTCCTCGTTATCGTAAATAGTGCTGCAATAAACATTGCGGTACATGTATCTTTTTGAATTATGGTTTTCTCAGGGTATATGCCCAGTAGTGGGACTGCTGGGTCATATGGTAATTCTATTCCTGGTTTTTTAAGGAACCTCCATACTGTTCTTCATAGTGGCTGTATCAATTTACATTCCCACCAACAGTGCAGGAGGGTTCCCTTTTTTCCACACCCTCTCCAGTATTTATTTTTTGTAGATTTTTTGATGATGGCCATTCTGACTGGTATGAGGTGATACCTCACTGTGGTTTTGATTTGCATTTCTCTAATGATTAGTGATGTTGAGCATATTTTCATGCGTTTGTTGGCCATCTGTATGTCTTCTTTGGAGAAATGTCTATTTAGGCCTTGGGCCCATTTTTGTTTTTTGTTTGTTTTTTACTTTTTTATTTTTATTTATTTTTTAACATCTTTATTGGAGTATAATTGCTTTACAATGGTGTGTTAGTTTCTGCTTTATAACAAAGTGAATCAGCTTTATGTATACATATATCCCCATATCGCCTCCCTCTTGCGTCTCCCTCCCAACCTCCCTATCCCACCCCTCTAGGTGGTCACAAAGCACCGAGCTGATCCCTCTATGCTATGTGGCTGCTTCCCACTATCTATTTTACATTTGGTAATATATATAAGTCCATGCCACTCTCTCACTTCGTCCCAGCTTACCCTTCCCCCTCTCTGTGTCCTCAAGTCCATTCTCTACATCTGCGTCTTTATTCCTGTCCTGCCCCTAGGTTCTTCATAACCATTTTTTTTTTTTTAGATTCCATATGTATGTGTTAGCATACAGTATTTGTTTTCCTCTGTCTGACATACTTCACTCTGTATGACAGACTCTAGGTCCATCCACCTCACTACAAATAACTCAATTTCATTTCTTTTTGTGGCTGAGTAATATTCTACTGTATATATGTGCCACATCTTCTTTATCCATTCATCCGATGATGGACACTTAGGTTGCTTCCATGTCCTGGCTATTGTAAATAGAGCTGCAATGAACATTGTGGTACATGACTCTTTTTGAATTATGGTTTTCTCAGGGTATATGCCCAGTAGTGGGATTGCTGTGTCATACGGTAGTTCTATTTTTGGGCCCATTTTTGGACTGTTTGTTTTTTGGATATTGAGCTCATGGGCTGCTTGTAAATTTTGGAGATTAATCCTTTGTCAGTTGCTTCATTTGCAAATATCTTCTCGTATTCTGAGGGTTGTCTTTTCATTTTGTTTATGGTTTCCTTTGCTGTGCAAAAGCTTTTAAGTTTCATTACATCCCATTTGTTTATTTTTGTTTTTATTTCCACTCTAGGAGGTGGGTCAAAAAGGATTTTGCTATGATTTATGTCACAGAGTGTTCTGCCTATGTTTTCCTCTAAGAGTTTTAGTGTCTGGCCTTACACTTAGGTCTTTAATTCATTTTGAGTTTATTTTTGTGTATGGTGTTAGGAAGCGTTCTAATTTCATTCTTTTACATGTAGCTGTCCAGTTTCCCCAGCACCACTTATTGAAGAGGCTGTCTTTTCTCCATTGTATATTCTTGCCTCCTATGTCAAAGATAAGGTGACCACATGTGTGTGGGTTTATCTCTGGGCTTTCTAGCCTGTGGAACTACGCTTTCTTATTCTAATCTGTCATCTACACATTTCAACTGGAGCCCTCTAATTTTTTCTTGTTAGTGAATCAATCATGGCACTTTGTTCCTGGCTGTTTTCATGGCTGTAGGTGTTTCAGAGACACATCTTTTAAAATGATAGAAAGAAAGTAAACAAGAAAGCAAAAAAACTCTTAGGGGAGAGGGCCATTTGCTATACTGCTAAAAACGACTGTATTAAGTTTAATTTTGATTATTTATTTGTTCAACTAGTGTTTTGTTGTTGTTGTTTTGTGTTTGTGGTGTTTTGCTTTGTTTTGTTTTAGATAGCCGGTATGTGTAACATGCACTATCCTGAGCTTTACTGGACATACAAAAGTAAGCAAGACATGATCCCCAACACCCTCCTAAGATTATGGTTTAGTAGTAAACTTAAATGCTTTTTGGAAGCGTGCTAGCAAGAAATTTTTTACCATAAACACAGTTTAGTTAGTGGTACAAGACTTCTATACTGTTACGCAGGACCTGAACTCAGTAGGTACCATAAAAAGAGTACAAAAGTGGTATGGGAGATCAGAAGGCGAAAAGATCACTACATTTGAAAGAGCAGGGGCTATGGAGCTGGCTTCAAATTTTGGCTCTGCTATTTGCTGGCCATATGAACTGAGGAGGCTTAATCTCTATGAGTCACAGAATAGGGGCAATTATTTCAGAGCTACTGAGAGGACTATATGAGAGACTCTACATAAAGAGCCTAACACATATTTGGCATTCAACAACTTAACCAAAGCACTTATGTTTCAAGTTGAGGCGTTGAGAGGCTGGGGTATTACAAACATAGTTAAAAGAGTGTGGGCATTCAAGTCAGAGAACCTAGGGTTTAGAATCCCATCAGTGCCTCTTACAAGCCATGTGACCTCAGACATATTATCCAGCCAGCATGAACCTAAGCAATAGGACTGTCAGGAAATAAGTGCTGTGTGTTCATATGTAAATTATTTAGCATGGGCCTGGCACATCTTAAGTGCTCAGTAAATAGTAACCATTATTATAATATTCATGATTGGGAAGCCTTCATTCAAATAGTAGAACCTGTCTTGAGTTAGCCTGCAAAGTATGAATAGAATTATTATATATAAGAACTAGTGCAAAGAACAGAAACCATCAGTCAGAATATAGACTAAGGCATGAACAATGTTCAGCAGAGCCAGACCCTAGGAGAGCAGCAAAAATAAGTAGCAAGTTTATGCTGAGGCTGGAGTGTGGAGACCAAAATGTTCTCTACAGCCACACAATCTTTCTCATCATGTAAATGCAACTTAATGCAATTTCACTAGAAGCCTCCACAATTGATATGACTAATACAAAAAAAAGAAAAAATCATTTCTACAGGGATGATTACTCTCTTCTTGAAACTGATGAATGCATTAAAAAATGCAACACAAAACAAGAATGTGTGAATATAATATAAATCCCTTAATATTTTTTCACAGAAAACTGAATGCGGCAGATAATAAAAATTTAATTCTTTTTTGCATAGTCAATTAATTCTACAATTCCTTATAATTTTTCTTTTCTTTTTTTTTTGGCTGTGCCGCGTGACATGTGGGATTGTAGTTCCCCGATCGGGGATTGAACCCATGCGCCTTGCATTGGAAGTGCTGAGTCTTAACCACTGGACCGCCAGGGAAGTCCCTACAATTCCTTATAAAGTGCACCTATCTTTTCTCTTTAGAAAGACAAAAATATTGAAATCTCATTCATTTTGCAGAAAAGGAAAAATGGATTTAATAGGTTCAGCTGGTGTGTTCTTTGCTGACAAATCTTATACATTCAACCAACACGGTTTCAAAATGACTGCCTTATGACCCTCCAACATTCAGTGTTTTCTAGTTTACTCATTAAGCCAGGAAATCTGGCTTACTGTGAATCCTCTATCATTATAAAAATTTATAAAACCTCAGAATATTATACTGTTGCATTTGCCCATGCGAGCAATTACAGAGAAAAAATAAATGAGGGAAAGTAAGGAGGGAAAAAGACACAATTCTTAGTTAAGCTTTCCTTGTTTACATTCTGCACATTAAATCATATTTTGTGCAACTGGAAGATTTCAGGTAGGTAAATTTCTCCACTAAGAAGCTCTGTAACTTTAAGCAAGTTCTTTCGGCCTTAGTTTTCTCAAGATAAAGGATTGGCCTCGTAAATCTATAAGATTGCTCCCAGCTAACAAATTACATACTTCTAAAGCTCAAGAAAATCTTTTTAGAAAATAATGTTTAATAATTGGGGGTGGAGGAAATACATATTAATGCAACCATCTGGCCTTCATAATAAAAACCAAGACGTGTTAAACTGAGAGTAATTTAAAGCATAATTACATTAAAATGATTATATATAAATATATAGATATAGAGATAGATAGATGATGGGGATTAATATTTAACATAAATCACTTGAAACGGGGAGGAAGGCAGTGGAGACAGTGTTACCCATACAAAACCAATGATCATTCAATTTAAGCCAGAAAGATTCTGAGTCAGAAAATCAGCATGACAGGTGAGAGCACAATGTTAAAGACAAATATAACAAAAGCTGCAGCATCAAAGCTGTGAGAAAAGACATCAAATGATAATTAACCAAAAAAAAATGTATCCTTTTAAACGTAGTCATTTTTAACTATTTTGTAGTCTCAAAAAAATGCAGCCTTTGTCTAACTGCTCTTTCCCTCCTCACTCCATTTGAAACTGTGTTTTCATGACCATCATGGTGAGCAGTTTTAAAGAGGACTCAACTTCTAGTCTCTGTTTGAAAGTGGTCTCTTCATTTAATCAGCTCCAAAAAAGGTCTGTATTCCCTTCCTCAGCTTTTCCCATCACAAAATGGCAAGATAAACAGTAAACTTTTACATATGAACAAAGAATAGAAATCAGAACTTTCTATTAACTTTCTCTAACATTTTAGGAAAAAAATAGCACGATTTTTAAATGAAAATTGTCTAATTTGGGTTCTAAGTTATTCTACCACAGACCTACAAATCTAGTATAGTTGTTCAGGGACTCACCCTAGAGCTATTTTTTAAAAGAAGTAGAATAAATTTTACTGTTCCATACAGGAAAAAAAAAAAAAAATCCATAGACTTCCCCAGAGTATTCATTTCTCTGTAAATAAAAGTAATGCTTAAAAAAAGAAAAAATATAACCAGTGACAATCACATTTAAGGATAAGAAGTTACATTTGCCAAAACCCATCCCTGAAATACGTGAGGACTGTTTAGTAGATTAAATCAGCAATCATCACAGAATTTAAGCCCCAAAGTTGTAAACAAAATACAGAGCGCGCTTTTGTTCGTGACATGTCATGAACAAATTATCAAAATGTGTTTTCTCCTCAGGTGTCAGTTTTTCCCTCTTTTACTGACTGATGGTTCCCAGTGTTATTACAGAAACAGATTGATCTTTTTAATGAGCCAGTTTAATAGACTCCAAAATCTCACCGTGGCTGCTCATCCATGTCAGACCATATGCACCAACAAAACATTCAGTAAAACAAAAAAAAAGCTCTGCTGTCAAACAGCTCCATACTCTATAAAATTTCATATAGTAGATCTGGATATACAGATAAATAACCAGAGAAGAGGAAAATGCACATGCAAACAAGATGCAGAAAATATATGCAAAGAAATACTGTAGAGGCCCATATTTTCTTGGCTCTGATCAAATTCCCACAAGATACAAATGTATTTACACAACATAGTCTCATTACCCTTCCTTCTAACTCTAAGGAAATCCATTTGCCATCTTTCCACTATAACGCACACTTCAGGGTTCCACTTGAAAAAGAATGTTCCACCCAAAGAGCAACTGTGTGAATTCTGACTCCAGCAACTTTCTATGGATAACCAGAGGGAGAAAAACACTGAAGGCTCTTTTAAGAAAGTTCTACCTGACTGAATGCAAACATGCATGCACACACAGCTACAGATCATCAAAACAAAAATGCTGATTTTCTGTGGAATTTATATGAAGTTTCCATATCAATGTTAGCACATTGCCAAGGGCTTACCTCAGCACTGTTCAAGGGAGGTCTAAAGTCACAGTATATTCACATATAAAACACTGGGAAAGAACCAGTGGAGAAAAGTGCTGGGAATATAGAGAAGTGGATAAAGCAAGTTTTCATTCTGCCTGTTATGGTTATTTAGCAGTTAGAGTTTCTAGAATAGATTGTGTCCATTTCCAATTTTGCCTATAGGATTACCTTTACATTTATCACAGCTATCTAAACCTTTCCCTGTTATCCTCTCCTCCACCCAAATAAATGTTCTTCTTCCCAATTTTCCATCTAGTCTCTCCTTAATTTCCTTTACCACACTATCTTGGAAAAATGCAGCTGAAACATCTCAATACCAGCACATAGTACTGATTCCCTGCAGGGTAAATGGTTAGGATCAGACAGGAATACACATGTGAATCATCTATCTTTGGGCTGCTTCTTGGTTTTTAGTATCATGTAGACACACCACTCAGACACCTGGATTAATCAGCTGCCTTTAAAAGCTAAAGTACTAAATGCTTAAATATGACTATGGAAATACAACTTGCGAAAATAAGAAAGTAGCACTGTTGGTAGGTCATGTATGGAGGTGGGTCTACAGTACGTCAGAAGTAAACTAACATTTAATCTTTTGCTTTAAGCATTTTAAACTATTAAGAGATCCTATGTCAAGAGGAGAAAAATTCCAGAGATCGTAGCATAAAAACTACTTAACAGAGGATTATATAATAACTGTATGTAAACTGGCTGGCTTTTAATAACATTCTGATTTGCAAAGCAACTATACACTTAAGGGTAGCTAAGTTGGTCACAGATAGATGTCTCTGAGCAGCTCCAAGGATCATAAGCTCCTAGGAATCTGTGCCAGGGTGTTAACCTCTCAAAGGCTGGTCTATGCTTCCCTGATAAAATGCATAAAGAGTGAATGGATAAGTAGAAAAAGGAAACAAAGCATATAACAAATAAGTTTCTGAATATAGTTTCATTTTAAGATTCTCCATATTTTACAAATACTATGCAAGATGCTGATAAGGCTTTATATTCCTGTATTAGAAAATATTTATATATGAGGCTGAGGTATTCAGGAAAATTATTTTAGTAAGGTACATTGGAAGTTTCATGTGTATGCCTTATTCAACAACTAATTCGTAAGGTTTAATGGAGAAGGGGTTTTATTTTACATTTCTTAGAATTCTCAGTTATTAGAGCAGAGTACCTGATAGAATGAATATTGACTGATAAAATTTTTCAGCAAAAATGTCATCTATAAGTTCTATTACTTAACTCTTATCTTCACTCAGTCCATCTAGCTTCCCAGAAGTTTTCTCTTAGTTCATATAAAACCCAAATTAAATAGCTACTGCATTGTGCTTAGGCCAGATTTCAAAACCACCATGTTTTGAGAAAACTTAGAATAACAAGTTTCCTAACACTGAAGGGTAAAATATGTGGTTGGGATGAATTACATAGTAAATGATAATTTTAATACAGGGATACCCTTGGAGATAATGTATGTTCAGTTGCAGACCACCATAGTAAAGCAAATATCACAATAAAGCCAGTCACACAATTTTTTTTGGTTTCCCTGTGCATATAAAAGTTATGTTTACACTATACTGTAGTCTCTTAACTGTGCAGTAGCACTATGTCTTAAAAAAAAAGTATATACCTTAATTTAAAAAATACTTTATTTGTAAAAAATGCCAAAACAATTACAATGGTTAACATTAAAGATCACTGACCACAGATTACCATAACAAATATAATAATGAAGAAGTCTGAAATATTGTGAGAATTACCAAATTCTCACAGAATTGCACAGAGACACAAAATGAGCAACTGCTACTGGAAAAATGGTGCCAATAGAGTAATTCCATGCAGAGTGCCACAAACCTTCGATTTGTTTTTAAAAAAAAAAGAAAAAAGAAAGAAAGAAAGAAAAGCAGTATCTGTGAAGCACAATAAAGTGCAATAAAACAAGGTATGCCTGTATTGACTGTGTGTCTAATAACCATCAGTGGCACTTGGCATATTTGAATATCATTCATCTTTACCTTTTCCTTTAATATTGCAAGCAGTGGTGGTGACCATTTGTAATGTATAGAAAAATCAAGTCACTAGATTGTACATCTGGAAATATCATAGTGTTGTAGGTCAATTAAACTTAAAAAAAAAAAAATTACAAGTAGCAAAGATTAACCTGCACAAAAAGCTAAATGACACAGGCCAGAGACTCATCACTCTGTAACACCCCAGGCCAGAGCAAGATTCCCTAGATGGCCACTCTAGCTTATTATTATTTTGCAAGAGGTGTCGGTCAGCAGTTTAAACATGACATGAAACATGTCCTCATACTGCAGGTCTGGGGTCCTCCTCCCTCTCACCTGTCTGGAGTTCGCCTCTTCCCGTTTTCGTTCACATCGAGAAGCAGCTCTGAGGAGTCAACAGGTGAGGTGGTGCTGGCATCCAGAAGCAGCTGTTCATGCTGGGCGAGGTACTGGGCAGGGTTTTGTTTGGCCAGCCTTGCGCAGTGGAGGAGCTCACGCTGCAGAAGAGGCAAGTTGGCCTGCAGGGGCATGACAGGAATGAGAGGATAGCCCAAAGGCTCCTTTTACCCAGTGGACCTAACCCACTTTTCAAACACTGGCGGACCGGACCCCACAACTTGGCTAAACACAACGCCACTGAATGCATGCAATTCTCAGGCACAACTCTCAGGACTGGCTACAGTGTTAGCCTCCCTCTGGGCCTGGGTTGGGTGAGATGGCTGAGGGAGGTCTCACCCCTCCTACCTTCAGCCCCATTAATAACACTGGGAGTGGCTCTTACTTA